>NC_050456.1:80575794-80664546 GCF_903995425.1 Onychomys torridus | reverse complement strand
ACTGCCTGCCCTAGTTCTCCCAGAACTCCTAGGTTCCTCACATTCCTACTTCCCCTGCTCTCCCACGGATGCTAGGTCTAGTCCTCATTCTTCAACCTGCCTATGCTACCCTATAACTCCTAGGTGTGGCTCCCACACTCCCACCTGCCCCAGCTCCGCCATAGCAGCTAGACCTGCTCCTTCACACCCCCACCTGCCCCAGCTCCCCCATAGCTGGTAGGTTGGCTCCCACACATCCCCACCTGCTCCAGCTCCCCCATAGCAGCTAGACCTGCTACCTCACACTCCTACTGGCCCCCCACTTCCCCATAGCAGCTAGGTCAGGTCCCTCACATCCCACCTGCCCCAGCTCCCCCATAGCAGCTAGGTAGGTCCCCCCCCCACACCTGCCCCAGCTCCCCCATAGCAGCTAGGTCTGGTTCCTCACATCCCACCTGCCCCAGCTCCCCTATAGCAGCTAGGTCTGCTCCCTCACACCCCACTGGCCCCCCACTTCCCCATAGCAGTTAGGTCTGATCCCTCACACCTCTACCTGTGCCATCACCCTCATAGCTGTTAGGTCAAGTCTCACATACCTCACCTGCCCCAGCTCCCCCATAGCGGCTAGACCTGCTCCCTCACACTCCTACTGGCCCATCACTTCCCCATAGCATCTAGGTCTGGTCCCTCACATCCCACCTGCCCCAGCTCCCCCACAGCAGCTAGGTCTGCTCCCTCACACCTCTACCTGCCCCAGCTCCCCCATAGCTGGCAGGTTGGCTCCCACACACCTCTACCTGCTCCAGCTCCCCCACAGCAGCTAGGTCATGTCCCCCACACCCCACCTGCCCCAGCTCCCCCACAGCAGCTAGGTAGGTCCCACACACACCCACCTGCTCCAGCTCCCCCATAGCAGCTAGACCTGCTCCCTTACATCCCACTGCCCCCCCCCCCACTTCCCCATAGCAGCTAGGTCTGATCCCTCACACCTCTACCTGTGCCAGCACCCTCATAGCTGCTAGGTCAAGTCTCACATACCTCACCTGCCCCAGCTCCCCCATAGCAGCTAGGTCAGGTCCCACACACCCCACCTGCCCCAGCTCCCCTATAGCAGCTAGACCTGCTACCTCACACTCCTACTGGCCCTCTACTTCCCCATAGCAGCTAGGTCAGGTCCCCCACACCCCACCTGCCCCAGCTCCCCCATAGCAGCTAGGTCAGGTCCCACACACCCCACCTGCCCCAGCTCCCCCATAGCAGCTAGGTCAGGTCCCACACACCCCACCTGCCCCAGCTCCCCCACAGCAGCTAGGTAGGTCCCACACACACCCACCTGCTCCAGCTCCCCCATAGCAGCTAGACCTGCTCCCTTACATCCCACTGCCCCCCCCCCCCACTTCCCCCATAGCAGCTAGGTCTGATCCCTCACACCTCTACCTGTGCCAGCACCCTCATAGCTGCTAGGTCAAGTCTCACATACCTCACCTGCCCCAGCTCCCCCATAGCAGCCAGACCTGCTCCTTCACACCCCACTGGCCCATCACTCCCCCATAGCAGCTAGGTCTGATCCCTCACACCTCTACCTGTGCCAGCACCCTCATAGCTGCTAGGTCAGGTCCCACACACCCACCTGCCCCAGCTCCCCCATAGCAGCTAGGTCAGGTCCCACACACCCCACCTGCCCCAGCTCCCCCATAGCAGCTAGGTCAGGTCCCACACACCCCACCTGCCCCAGCTCCCCCATAGCAGCTAGACCTGCTCCCTTACATCCCACTGCCCCCCCCCCCCCCCCACTTCCCCATAGCAGCTAGGTCTGATCCCTCACACCTCTACCTGTGCCAGCACCCTCATAGCTGCTAGGTCAAGTCTCACATACCTCACCTGCCCCAGCTCCCCCCATAGCAGCCAGACCTGCTCCTTCACACCCCACTGGCCCATCACTCCCCCATAGCAGCTAGGTCTGATCCCTCACACCTCTACCTGTGCCAGCACCCTCATAGCAGCTAGGTCAGGTCCCACACACCCCACCTGCCCCAGCTCCCCCATAGCAGCTAGGTCAGGTCCCTCACATCCCACCTGCCCCAGCTCTCCCACAGCAGTTAGACCTGCTCCCTTACACCCCACTGCCCCCCCCCCCCCACTTCCCCATAGCAGCTAGGTCTGATCCCTCACACCTCTACCTGTGCCAGCACCCTCATAGCTGCTAGGTCAAGTCTCACATACCTCACCTGCCCCAGCTCCCCCATAGCAGCCAGATCTGCTCCCTCACACCCCACTGGCCCATCACTTCCCCATAGCAGCTAGGTCAGGTCCCTCACATCCCACCTGCCCCAGCTCCCCTATAGCAGCTAGGTCTGCTTTCTCATGCCCCACCGCCGCCCCCCCCACTTCCCCATAGCAGCTAGGTCTGATCCCTCACACCTCTACCTGCGCCAGCACCCTCATAGCTGCTAGGTCAGGTCCCACACACACCCACCTGCCCCAGCTCCCCCATAACTGTCAGATCTGCTCCCTCATGCCCCCCCCCCCCCCCCCACCTCCCCATAGCAGCTAGGTCTGATCCCTCACACCTCTACCTGTGCCAGCATCCTCATAGCTGCTAGGTCAGGTCCCACACACCCACCTGCCCCAGCTCCCCCATAGCAGCTAGGTCAGGTCCCACACACCCACCTGCCCCAGCTCCCCCATAGCAGCTAGGTCTGGTCCCTCACATCCCACCTGCCCCAGCTCCCCCATAGCAGCTAGGTCAGGTCCCCCACATCCCACCTGCCCCCAGCTCCCCCATAGCAGCTAGACCTGGTTCCTCATACCCCCACCTGCCCCAGCTCCCCCATAGCAGCTAGACCTGATCCCTCCCATCCCCACCCGTCCAAGCTCCCCCATAGCAGTTAGACCTTGTCCCCCACACCTGGTACTGACACTCCCACCTGCCCCCAGCTCCTATGTAGTGCTAGGTCTGGTCCCTCACACCCCACCTACCCTAGCTTGCCCATAGCAGCTAGACCTGGTGCCTTACACCCCCACCTGTCACAGATCCCCCATAGCTGCCAGGTCTGGTCCCTCACACCCTCACCTTCTCCAGCTCCCCCATAGCTGCCCAGCCTCTTCCCAGAGCTCCTGGGGCTACCTTGTTCAGCTTTTATCTACCTCAGACCTCCTGTTCCCTGGGTCCCCATACTCCCATGTTATTCCCTATGCTCTCCCTTTTAACTGCTTGGCTTGGTCCCAGAGCTGCAAGGGCTACCCTGGACCCCGGGACTTTCATCTTTCGCATCCCCCAGTTACTGCTCTGGCTTGTCTCTTGAGCTCCTAGGCGATCTTCAGCCCCCAGTACTGCTGCTCTGTCCCTTCCGTAGCTGGATAATTTGTTCCTTAGAGCTTCTGGGGCTGCCTGCTCCCCAGTTATGCAGTCTTTCCCAGCTCTCTTACAGCTGCTTAGACTGGTCCCCTAAGCTCCTCGGGCTGCTCTGGGAGCCAAACTTTGGTAATTGTCAGTGTCCCTAAGATGCTCAGCCTGCCCTCCCAACTCCTACCTGCTCTGGACCTCCTGCAAAGCTTTTCCTGGTCCCTGGGGTTGCCCTGGACCCCTACTAACTTCACTTGACACAGCTCCCATCCCTGCCTGTAGCTCCTTAGCTTGATTCCCACACCCTCACCGGCCCCAGCTCACTTATAGCTGCTTGGCTTGATCCTCCAGACTCCCGTCAGTCCCAGTAACTGCTCTACCAGGTCCCTCTGAGCACTGGAGCTCTCAGGACTCTTGAGTAGCCTGACCCTCCAGAGTTCACCTGACGCTGTCCTGCCTGGTCCCCAGAGTCCCTCTGGAGGCTTCCTCCTCCCCAGCTTACCTGCTTTCCCCTTCACTCCTGGAATCTGCTCTCCAGTTCTGGGCTTGATCCCCAAACCCCAGTGCATCCACTCTTACTCTAGCTGTCTCCAATTAGCATATCGGCCTTCCCAGATGAGCCCTATGGACACCCCATACCTCCCCATGCCTCTTTCCCCACTCTCTCAGTTCTGCCTCTGCCTTCTCCTTGTTCCCTGGATCTTCTTCTCTCTGCTGGTCCAGCTGCCCGGGGTCCACCAGCCTCTAGGCCAGGCCGAGTCCATCCTCCAGGCTTCTGGGTCTATCCCATCAAGTCCTTGAGGCTTACTCTGGTTGTCCGTGGGTGCGCACAGCTTTAGTGGTCTGTGTTTCTGTCCATGAAGTCCCTGGAGACTGTCTGGTTGACACCAAGCTGCAGACAGACACCTTTCTTGTGCAACAGATAGGCCCCTCTGGCTGGGCTTGTCTGTCGACTCTTTCCCATCCTCCTGTGATCTGCTGTCTGTTGGTCCTGGAAGGTCGCACATCCCTAGCTGTGGCTTTCTCTAGCCATGGCCTTCTCTTCTGACCACACTCACGTGTGGGGACTTGTGAGGTGACGGCGGCGTCTCTTGCTTTGGCACTAACAGCGCAGCTCTGAGCTCCGTCTCATCCTTCCAGGATTCACAGTCCTTGCCCCAGAGGTGTGAATGCCACGCTTCTCCCAACCCAGCACAGACTAAGAACAGGATTGAAACTGGGTGACACGGGACACTTCCTGAAGTTCCTCTTTCTTCTGGCGGTTTCAGTGTCTGGGGTAGGGGAGACAAAGGGGAATCCAGATATGGTCTAGGTTACCTCATGCAGGGGGTGGGTGAGGTGGTACTCTTGAGACCCATAGAAGGTGTGAAGCCTAGCTGTCACGACCTAGAGTCCCTGGGTTGATGGGGCTGAGGATTATGTCCACTCTCTCCTGACCACCTCTTTGGAGAAGTCTTTCACTCAGGTCTGACTTATAGCCAGCCTAGGTGGTAACCTTTGCCTTTCCTTTTCTCCATCTAGTCCGTCTCAGAAGAGCCTAGAAGTATCTGTGGCTCAGGGAGAAAAATGAAGTCCAGAGTGGGAAGGCAGAGGTCAGAGGTCAGAGGTCAGAGTGTAGATCAGATGGGGAAGGGAAAAGGCTCAGGCCTCTGGCTATACTTACAAGCAGTGGGTAGTGTGGCTCCAGAGGGAAGCAGGACAAGGGTCCAGTTGGCTCTTAGCTAAACTAAGAGGGGGTCTGGACAGGGAGGCTCTCTGGGGTTGGAACTCCATGGGTTTCATTTCTGAGGTCGTGGACTAGAATTCTGATCCTGGGGTCTCACAGGGAACAGGGATCAGGAAGAGTACTCAAGGTAGTTAACCCTATACTGGGAAGAAGACAGCCCACTAGGATCAGAGCAGATGCTGGAAGGGTAAGGATGTGGGGTACAGCAAGGCCCTGAGACTAAGAGTAGGGGTCAGGGTTAGAGGAAACAGAGACTGGTTAGGTTCATGAAGAGTAGGGTTGTTACATCCCATTCTAGAGGACCCAGGGCTCCATGGAGAAAAGAGTTTCTTTAGGCCAGACAGCGTGCTCACACATCCCTCTTCTTTCTTTTCTTTCTTACTTTGCAGCCAGAACTATGGCCCTGCCCATCTACTTCCCAGTTCCTATGGCAACCTGAATTGTTTGGTCAAGGGCTACTTCCCTGAGCCAGTAACCATGTTTTGGAACTCTGGAGCCTTGTCTAGTGCTGTGTGAAACTTTCTATCTGTCTTGTAGTTCAAGCTATATACTCCATCAGTATCTCAGTAATTATGCCTGCTAGCACCTGAACCAGCCAGACTGCCACCTGCAGTGTAACCCATCTGGCCATCAAGATGAGCAAGAAAATTGCTGAGAGGATGTCCTATAGAGGGCTGTTCCACTGGAGGTCAGGTTTCTGTCATTCTGTTTCTTAGATCATCCCGGGTGAGCAGCTGTGGCCAGGGAGGGGACTTCAGCCCAAAGCATAGGAATTTCTGTCTGTCTTTCTCCATGGCTCTCCTATTTGGACAGTAGTTTTCTGGGTTGGGTGCCCATGTCTCATATCTTGGATGCAGATGTGGACATGGGTCTTGACCTACCATGATCATTCAGGAGCACCTTGACCTGAGCATACATTAGAACTAAACTCTCATCCCCCATACCTTGGTGCTTTTTCTCCTCCAGACCCCAGTAACATTGAGCTTTTTTTTTTTTTTTTTTTCTGTAGGACTCAGAGGCCATGGGCCCAAAACTGGGCACAAGAGTCTGGGTGAGTTGCTAGGCCTTGATCTCAGCTTCCGGAGGATAACTAGTGTCCTGAGACACCCTGCATTAGAGGGTGGCCCAGGTATTGACCCATTTCCTCTCCTTTTCAGCTCCTGAGCAACTTGAGGACCATCATCTCCCCTCTAAAGCATAAGGATGCATTTATGATCTCCCTGACTCTCAGGATCACATGTGTGGTAGTGGACATTAGCCAGGATGACTCCAAGGTCCATTTCAGTTAGTTCATGGATGAAATGGAGGTGCATACAACTCAGACACAGCTCCCAAAACAGGGTAAGTACAAGAGACGGAGAGGGAGTGGTCAGAGGTGAAGGCCTGGCTAACTGATGTTTGTCCACAGGCCAGCGCTCAGCCCCCGAAGTGTATGTGTTCCCACCACCACCCGAAGAGGACAACAAGGACAAACGTACACTCACCTGCCTCATCCAGAACTTCTTCCCTGAGGATATCTCAGTGCAGTGGCTACAAGATGAGACGCTGATCCCAAACACACAGTACAGAACCACAGCACCTCTGAAGTCCAACGGCCCTGGTCAAGGCTTCTTCATCTTCAGCCGCCTGGAGGTCACCAAGGCACACTGGACACAGAACAAAGAATTCACCTGCCAAGTGATCCATGAGGCACTGCAAGAACCTAGGATCCTGAACAAAACAATATCCAAGATTCCTGGTAAATGATGCCTCCCTCCATCCTTCCCAGGGTTCCATGTAACTGTGGTGGGGAAGGTGGATGGCAAGCCTCTGCCCACTGTTGTAACAAGGAAGCCATCCCAATAAACACGCAGTGCCTGCTTAGAGCCCTGGGTTTCTGTTCTTGGGGAGGGCAAGTTGTGGGCTGAAGTATCTTGGCATAGAGGAAGGGACATTGCAAGAGAGGGACAAGAGCAAAGCACAGATCACCCATCTGGCTGCGTTGGGTATTTGACATCACAGAGGTGCAGCTTGGGCTCCCCTGGTCCTTCCTGACCTTTGCTGCCTATCATGCACCTGAATGGGATCCAAACAGCCAGAGAGGAGCTGTCTAGATGAGTGGCTAAAATGAGCTAGCCTGGGAGGCCTCAGCACCCACCCCTCAGTCTTGCAAGTTTCTGCTCCCCAGGTATTCCTGGATATCAGAACCACTTCAGGTAGAGAAATTGCCAAAGTCGGCATCTTGGAAGGCAGGACTCCTCATGGCCCTGCTCCTTCTCCTCTGTACTCAGCAGCCATTGAGGCTGAACCCATAGCCCTGACCACCTGCCCTGCCATATGGTCATAGCAGGTCTGGCTAAGGACCTGGCGCCCTTCCTCTTATTGTCCAGCCTCACTCCAACCTCGTCTCAAGGACTGGAATAGGCTGCCTGCCTCACATAGTCAGGTGCACTCATCCATGCCATGTGAGCACACACACACACACACACACACACACACACACACACACTCAGGTCACCAAACCTTGTCACCCCAAGGCACAGCACCACCAACAGTACACACTTGCAGGCACCTGACATAGCAACACACCTCACCTATGCTCACGTGTGGCCTGCACTGAGCTTCCCACTGCTATCTGCTTGCCCAGGCCGTTCCCGGTCCTTTCCTTTTATATACTTGAGCCACTGAGTCCAAGATAGAAACAGGGTTTACATCCTGTAAGAGAGCCCAGTATCTTCCACATGGCCTCCTCCTGTGGCCTCAACCTCCTACATCACTCTTCTCTATCTGCTATAACCCTAAGATGGGCATACACACACACACACACACACACACACACACACGCACGCGCGTGCGTGCACACACACACACACATCACATCACATCACATCACATCACATCACATCACATCACATCACAGGTAGGCTACATCATTCTCTCTGGTTTAGTAATATCCCAAAGCAAGCTATACACTTATCCCAGGCCCAGAAGGATAAAGAGGCCAGAACCAGGACGTGCCCACACCCATCCCAGACCCAACCACCAGCACATATGGCTCATACATGTGAAACCAGAGGCTCTCATCACACACACAATGGAGCCCATCCACACCCACCACATCCAGAGATAAGTGTCCAGCCTTTGTGTCTGAGATACCTCTGAGGCCCACTAATGACAGAGTCAGCCAGCATTAGGTCTGCTTCCAGACCAGTCCTTACACTTCAGCCCATGCCAGGCCATGAGAGACAGAAGAAGGTGGAGGCCTGAGCTGTGGGACAGCTGTATGGTAGCTGGTGAGACCAGTAAACCAGACAACAGGGAGGCTAAGGCAAAAGTTGAGCCCCTTCAAGGCCAGGAGGCCCTCCCAGAGTCCCACAGGCCTGAGCTCAGAGTCCTTCCTGGAGGGCCCTCGGCACTCTCTGGAGAACTCTCTGCAGGCTAGATAGAGGCATCCCATTGCCAGAAGCAAAACTATGCCGATCGTGGGGGTATCAGGCCACTGTGTGCTCTGGGGTAGGCAGAGGGAATGAGTAATCAGGTCAGGAGAGAAAGAGGACAGCTGGCTTCCAGGGCCATCCAGAGACTCTGGGCAGTCCCAGAGCAGGTGGGTTGGGGACCTTTGCCATTCCGGCTTCATCAGGACGGCTAGTGTGGGCTCTACCCCTCCCCACTGTCACCTGGAGTCTGGGGAAGCTGACCGGCTGGTCCCCCCAGAGCTAGACCTCCAGGACCTATGTGCAGAAGAGGCCGAGAGTGAGGAACTGGAAGAGCTGTGGACCAGCATCTACGTCTTCATCACCCTGTTCCTGCTCAGCGTGAGCTATGGGGCCACTATCACCCTCCTCAAGGTGGGGTCCTGCACCTCAGTGGGTGGGGCTAGGGAGGGCTAGGCCGCAGAGCCATCCTCATACACACCTCTTCCCCAGGTGAAGTGGGTCTTCTCCACACTGATGCAGAGTACACCCCAGACCCTCCACGACTATGCCAACGTCCTCCAGACCAGGGCATAAGCACAATGCCAGCTCCCTTGCAGGCCTGCAGCCATGTGTGTCTGAGGCTCATGCTCTGCCCTGGGTTGTAGGAGGGAGCAGAAATACCCAAAAGGACCAGATTTGGGGACCAACAACTGATATATCAGCATCCAGAAAGTTCCAGATCGAGGCACCAGTGTGGGCTGTCCTACACACAAATACTTTGAGACAAGCTTTGGAACAACATCTGTTCCTCATCAATTTGACCTGAGTTTTAGGGTGGATGTTGAGCACCTGGGCTCACCCTAGACCTATGGGCATCAGGGTCACTTCATTTTGAATGAATAACCACAGAAACACAAGCCCCCGGGGCCTAAAGTCCCTACTAGGCCTCCAACTAGAGCCCAGAGTCAAAGCTGGGGCACTCAGAATCAACCCAGAACAATCCAAGAGGCCCTCGCTCCTCAGCAGCCATCCTGCCTCACTGTCTCCAGACAAAACCCAGACTTTCCCTACAGCCTTCTGTCCCTGAAGAATGAAGAGACAGACAGGCATTCAGGATGAGGCCGCAAAACTGAAAAGAATTACTTCAGACCTCTGGGCTAGGCAGAGTCCTCCTGTGAGAGAAGGAGCCTCCCACAGGGCCACAGCAGAGCCTAGACCCAGGCCTCAGCAACTCCAAGCCTCAGCCAGCAGTTCTACTTTGTCTCTGGGTTTCTTAGTAAAGTTCTTTCCCATAATTCCTGAGAGCACACTGAGAGGGTGTTTGAGGCAACCATTGGGGCGATGGGTACTAAGGACATGGACAAGGAGCGGAGGGTGAAAAGCAGCCACCTCTGTGGGATCCTCTTCAAAACCCAGGGTTTCCGGACCAGCCTCCACCCAGTCCCCCATTCCTGCTGGCCTCCAGCCCAGACTCACTTCCCACTTCTTAAGCTGAAGTGAAGGGCAAAGCCTGAGGGGCTAATGGTGGAATCAGAGCTGGGCCCCTGGGAACATGGTGCAGGTCACTCTCCAGGACTGCAATCTGTCCACCCACTAAGTGCAGGCAGACAGGCCAGTCCCTGACCCTGGACAGACTGAGTGAGGACACACAAGTGTGCAAGAGTCATTCAAACCTAGTATTATCATCCCTGGGACATGAATTCACATTATATAAGACAGGGTTCTCTCATATGTAATGATGGCTCTGGAATCAATAAGAAAAAAGAAGTCTTTGTAGGAAGGAAAAATCAGTAGTCAATGACTTTCAGAAAATGCTTAAATGATGAGAACATTTCCAGTAAGACGGATGCTAGGGTGGGTGTGGCCCTACTGGGCCCTGGATAAAGGCATGAGAACTATTAAGACCATTTTGAGGGTCAGTTGGCCAAACACCCTTGTCATCATAAGTAGTGTTGGTCTCACAAGGAGATCCACATTGGGGTTCCAAGATCAGCACCATGGGACTTTAGGAAAACTAAGACAGAGATAAGCCTGCCAGGACAAGACCACAGCCCCCAGGTATCTGAGCCCTCTTCTCTGCTGTAGAGCCGGGCTTCTACAAGCCTCAGGGTACCCAGGGAAGGCATGGGTGGCAAAGACACAGAAGGCCACCCCTACTGATTGCAGAAGACCCAGGACTGGGAGGGTGACTGTCCTGACTGGAAAGAGGCACTGCTCAGGACTCGTCCCAAGCCCCAGCCCTGGCCAGCACACAATAACATCATGCATTCATGCTGAGGAACACACCACCATCACTCACATTCAAATGTATGTCAGACACACAGTCACACAGATTGCACAGACCCCTTCAGATACATCCAGAGTCAGGTTCCAGGCACACACCACCACCACCACCACCACCACCACCACACCACCACTCTAAAACAGGCTCAGTCTCACACTCAAACACATTCTGTCTTGGGAAGACAAGACCTGGCCCACACCCTCCTCCTGCCAGTCTCCTAGCCCTACCCATTTCTAAGCTGAGGCTTGTTGCTCCTCTTCCCCAACCAGCTCCTAGACCAACATTTCTGAAAGTCACAGCCCAGTGTCTTCCAATGACCGTCCCTCCAAGCCATGAGATCCACACAGACACTGGACACAGGCACCAAGGGCTCTTCTCAAGGGATACAACATGGTAGGAATTCTCACATAGGAGCAGATCCCACCTGGAATAAAAGAGGGAGCTGGACTCAGCTCAGACAGCCAGGCCAGTGACCCTGGCCTCTGCATACCAAGAATGACCTCCTAGGACCAAGAGGCCACTTTTTTCTCTCTGCTCCCTTATCAGTCCACCATAGAGGGCTTGTGGGAGTCCCCAAAAGAGACAAGCACATCTTGGATCCTGTAAGTGTGTCCTTTGGGGAATGGTTCTTCACAATGTGACCAAGGTAACTATCTTAAGATGAGGTCAAGGATTAGCCTCTTGGGCTTTCACCTAGTGACCAGAGTCCTAAATGACAGAAGCTGGGCCTGTGTCCTCCAAAATCAAAATGTGAAAACTGAAAGATGGCAGCCCAAACAGAAGCACTGTGTCCAACACTGAGCAGGACCATGTGGGAGGCTCACGAGGGTTGGCTTGTCAAGAGCTGTCACCACAGTCCATACATACAGCCACTCTAACCCCACACAGAAAACATCTCTGGGGGACATGAGTTCAACTGCTGGGCCCACCTCATAGCCATGGATGGACAGCTGCAGCCTGAATTCCCTGTCCCCGTGTCCGTGCTTCTCGGCCTTGATGACGCACTGTTGGCCTTGAGCAACACCATGTTGGCATGATGTCCCTGGAGAATGTCTTGTGACTTGGGCTGGCAAACCCTAAGACCAAAAGGAGGTGAGTGGGTCATGAGAGAGCCTCATGGCAGGACACATGACCTTAAATGACCCTCTGTAGACTGGGAAGCAGCTGTTACCAGACTGACCATACCAGCCCACTGCTTCCAGCTTTGAACCAAGAGACGAACCTTTACTGCCTAAGCCACTTCACCTGTGGTATTCTGTAACAGCAACAGAAATGACTAAGCCAGGCAGCCACAATGTCCCCCACTGCTGAGGGCTCCAAGGCATGCCAAGACTGATGACAGACCCTCCGGAGGCTCTTTGTATAGGCCTGTGTCCTCCCAGATTCCTGGAACTCAGAACCAAGCTTCCTCCCTCTCTGTCTGTCAAACTCCCTTGACTGGCCTCATAGCCAAGGGGACTTCAATTTGCCCCACACTTTCCAAGCCCCTTCTCTGTGAAGTATCTATCCGAGACCCCAGAAAAAGCTAACTTCCCTAACTCAGCACCCAGCGCTGTTGACATGACCCCATCATACCTGCTCATTTACAACCTTTCCCCTCCAGACAAGGCCATTCCTAAGCAAAGACTGTCTGGTGCTTGTGTGAAGCTCCAGAGTCCTGTTATGATATAAATAAGGCACAAGACAGAGGCAGCTTCCAAAGGGAGGCATTGTGGGGGGGGGCGGGGACAACAGAATGTGGAGAGGACTAAGTGAAGGGTGAGACCCTACCCTGACAATCAATGAGGGGCCCTGGAGGGCAAAGGCCCATCCTGGGAGAGATGTGATAGGAAATCAGGGTTGCAAGGGATACAAATGGAGGCGGCACTGAACTGTGGCCTGAAGGCCTCCACGTTGGCCCTCAGCCTGGGGCATCTACTTTCTCAAGGAACTAGCCATGGAGGCAGCCACAGCTCATGATGAGCCATTCTAGACACTTCCCCACATCATGTCAACCCTGTGACCTCAAAGGTCTTCTCAGAAGCCTCATTGGCTTAGGGATCCCTCTGGAATAACCTTGCTCCTCTGGCTCCCTGACCACATGCTCTTGGGCCTCCCCTCTATCCCTAATTGTCCTCTCTCCCTCTCCATCTCTGCCTCAGTATCTCTGAGCAACTAGATGTTTATTTCATTGCCTTTCCTGCATCTCAGGCCCCAACCTACCCCTATGGCCAGACATGTGGAGTCCTGGCCCCACCGAGGCCCGTGTGGTCAGACACACCTGTCTCCACCACAGCCAGACCACAGGCCAGACATGACTCGGAGGCAAGAGGCCACAATGTGGAGGTGGAACAGGAAGTGGGTGAGGGACCCCATCTAGGGGCCAGACACACAGTCATGCAGCCCCCTCAGCTCCAGGCCTGGCCCGTCCACAGGCAACCACACAGAGAGAAGAGCAGAGATGCTGAGGATACAGCTTCCAGCCAAGGCCTTGCCCAGTCCCAAGCTCTCTCTCATAGGGCAGATGGCCCATAGCCACGAGGATGGACCTTCAGTGTGGGACCACCTGGCCGAGGGAGGCCTGGCTGTTCCCCAATGGAGGACATTCAACGACCTTGAGCAGGTTGGTCCCAGGACGGTCTGGACTCCTTTGCTCATTGGTGCACTGAGGAGTCTCAACCAGGCCAGGTCTGAGAACATGGGGTAGAGATGCATTAGCAGGAAGGAGAAGGAGATTTGAAGAGCAAGCCAGGAGATACAGGGCGTGAACACAGGCACAAGAATGTGCCACGGGCCGAGATGCAGACAAGAGAAAACTTGATGAAACCCGGCTTCCTAGAAAGCAGCAGTGAGAGGCTTACAGGCTAGACCGAGGCAAGGGTTAGGAGACAATAGCAAGGGGTGGGGGTGACCCAAGTGCGGTGGCCAGGCTGAGCTGGACTTGGCTTAGCAGAGCTGAATTAGACTGATCTAGGCTGAGCTGGAACAAGGTAGGCCAAGTTGGGCTGAGTGAGATAGTCTATAATGGGCTAAACTGAGCTGGGCTAATCTGAATTGGACTGGTCTAAGCTGGGCTGAGGTGGGCTGAGTCAAGCTGGGCTGAGACGAGCCCACTAAGATGGGGCAAAGTGGGCTGACTTGGGTGACTGGGATGGCATGAGCTGATCTAGGTTGGCCTGGGCTGGGCTAAGTTGAGTTGAGTTGAATACACTGAACTGGATTGGGGTAGGCTGGGTTGAGCTGGGCTACACCAGGATGAGCTTGGCTGGTGTGAGTTATGCTGAAATAGACTAAAATGAGCTGGTCTGGATTAGGCTAGGATGGGATGAACTATGTTGGCCTGGCCTAAATTAGACTGGGCTACACTGAGCAAATCTGAGATGGGATCTTCTGGGCTGAGATGGGAAATGGTAGTCTTAGTTGGGCTGCCTGAGCTAATCTAGAATGGACTGAGCTGGGCTTGGAATGGTCGGAACTGGGTTGAGCTTATCTAGGCTGGGCTGGGCTAGGCTGAGTTGAGTTGAGCTAGGTTGAGCTGAGCTAAGCTGGGATAAACTTGGCTAAGCTGGAATGGACTAGGCTAAAGTTGGTTGGGCTGAGCTGAATGAGCTACACTGGAATGGGCTAGCTGAGCTAGGCTAGGCCAGCTGGTCAGGCTAGGCTGGGTGTAGCTAAACTAGTCTAGCTGGGCTGTTCTGAACAAGGCCTATCTTACCTAGGCTGGGCTGATCTAGACAGGGTTGCATTGAGCTAGGTTAGACTGGGTTGGCTGAGCTGGGCTGAGCTAGGTTAGGTGTGCTATCTGAGCTGGCCTAAAATGGGCTGAGTTGAAATGAACTAGGCCTGGATGGACTTGCTGAGCTGAACTGAGCTGAGCTGAACTGGGTTGAGCTGGGCTGAGCTGGGCTGGGCTGGGCTGAGCTGGGCTGAGCTGGGCTGAGCTGGGTTGAGCTGGGCTGAACTGAGCTGGGCTGGGCTGAGCTGAGCTGGGCTGAGCTGAGCTGAGCTGGGCTGGGCTGGGTTAAGCTGGGCTGGGCTGAGCTGAGCTTTGCTGGGCTGAGCTGGATTGGTCTGGGCTGTGCTGAACTGGGCCTGCCTGAGCTGGGCTAGGCTGATCAAGGCTAAACTGGGCTGAGCTGGGCTAAGCAGGGCTGGGCTGGGCTGAGCTGGGTTGAACTGGGCTGAGCTGAGCTGGGCTGGGCTGGGCTGGGCTAGGCTGAGCTGGGCTAGGCTGTGCTGGGCTAGACTGAATTGGGCTTGGCTGAGCTGGGCCTGGCTAAGCAAGGCTGAGCTAGGCTGAGCCGGGCTAAGCTAGGCTGAGCTGGGCTAGGCTGGGCTGAGTTGGGCTGACCTGGGCCTGGCTGTGCTGGGCTGAGCTGAGCTGAGCTGGGCTAGGCTGGGCTAGGCTGGACTGAGCTGGGCCTGGCTGAGCTGGGCTGGGCTGAGCTAAGCTAGGCTGGGCTGGGCTAGGCTGGGCTGGGCTGGAATGAGCTGGGCTGGGCTGAGCTGGGCTGAGCTGGGCTGAGCTGGGCTGAGCTGGGCTGAGCTGGGCTGGACTGGACTGGGCTGAACTGGGTCTGGCTAGCTGGGCTGGGCTGGAATGAGCTGGGCCTGGCTGAGCTGGGCTGGGCTGAGCTGAGCTGAGCTGTGCTGGGCTGAGCTGAGCTGAGCTGGGCTAGGCTGGGCTAGGCTGGACTGAGCTGGGCCTGGCTGAGCTGGGCTGAGCTGAGCTGAGCTGAGCTGAGCTGAGCTGAGCAGAGCTGGGCTGAGCTGGGCTGAGCTGGGCTGAGCTGGGCTGGACTGGACTGGGCTGAACTGGGTCTGGCTAGCTGGGCTGGGCTAAGCTGGACTGGACTGGGCTGAACTGGGTCTGGCTGAGCTGGGCTGGGCTAAGTTGGACTGGACTGGGCTGAACTGGGTCTGGCTGAACTGGGCTGGGCTGAGCTAGGCTTGGATGAATTGAATGATTTTGTTGGGCTAGCCTAAACTGAGCTGAGTTAGAATATCATGGGATGGGATAGGCTGAGCTGAGCTGGGCTGAGTTGGTCTTGTTGGGTTGAGCTGACTAAAGTGGGTTTATTTGGGTTCAGTTGGCTTTGCTGGGTTGAGCTGGTTTAGATCTAGCTACACTGGATAGAATGGACAGGTGAAATCAGGTTAAACTCTTCTTGGCTGGTTAAGATGAGCTAATATAAGTTAAGCTGGCTGAGCTGGGCTGGGTTGGGTTGAGCTGTGTTGAGCTGAGCTGGACTGGACTGGATTGGGTTGAGCTGAGCTGAGCTGGGTTGGGTTGAGCTGTGTTGAGCTGAGCTGGGCTGGCCTGGGTTGAGCTGTGTTGAGCTGAGCTGGGCTGGACTGGATTGGGTTGAGCTGAGCTGAGCTGGGTTGGGTTGAGCTGTGTTGAGCTGAGCTGGACTGGACTGGATTGGGTTGAGCTGAGCTAGGCTTGGCTATAAGCTGGGCTGAGATAAATTAGCCTGGCTGGACTTACTCATAATTCTAGTCTGCGATTTGCTGGGTTGTTAAGTTCAGGGCTGAGGTAACTAGAAAACTTTGGACTAAATGTAGACCAGCCCTTGTTTCATGAGTCCAGTTTGTTGACTCTTTGTTTTATATGAATGGGGGCCATGCAACTCAGTATCCATTTCACATGTCCTCTTCTCCTTCCCCCATCGCCTGGTGTAAATTCAAGTGTACCTGTAGATAGTGTCTACACAGCCCAGGCAGTGCCCAGACTTAGACATCTGGTCTTGAGGGTCTACTGCTTGTTAGGCAGATGGGTAGGATTGGTGGGTGACAGGCCTGAAGCCGTGGCAAGGCAAGTGTAAGTGAAAACACAAACAAATGGCCTTCTCCTCCCCAGTGAACCTTCAGGCCAGCTCTTCCCTGGCCACTCCTACCCTGTGCTGGCTGAGCTCCAATCTCAGGTCATCCATCTCTGCCCAGGTCCACCAGTTATGATCCTCCTGACCCTGGGATTGACAGCATGCCTGTGACCACTGCCCAAACAGGAGTGAGGTTCAGAAATCTGGAGCACCAGATTGCTTAGTAGCACAGTCATATTCATAAAGACACTTATAGTACGTACAAAGTCCTGCTCAAGGCATTTGGCCAGGTCATTGCAAAAGACTGCCTGAGGTCACATTCAGGATCTCTGCAGCCAGATCAGCTCCAACTGCAGGCACATGACACAGCAGCTATGTTGATAGGGGGCTAGGTTCTCCGATGTAAAGAAGAGAAAGGTGTGGTCCTTTCCCCAGAAACTGTCTTAAGATGGGCAGTATGAAGACTACTACCTCACTCATGTTCTATGTTCCAGAGCCCCCAAGAAGTCCCACCATCTACCCACTGAGCCTCCCACGATCTATGTCAAAGGACCCAGTGACAATCGGCTGCCTGATTCAGAATTACTTCCCATCCGGACCTATGGAGGTGACCTGGAGCAAGAGTGGGCAAGATATTATGACCATAAACTCACCACCTGCCAAGACCTCGGAGGGCAGATACACCATGATCAGCCACATGACCCTGCCAGCTGCTAAGTGTCCAGATAAAGAATCTGTGACATGCTCTGTGCAATATGGCTCTGACCCCGCCAAAGAAATGAAAGTGCCCTGCATGGTAGACGGTGAGGGAGTCATCTGGGGGTGGGATAAGTTCTACCCTAACCTGGTATCTGGACCCATATCCCCCAGTCAGGGAACCTTGGAAGCCTCCAGAGCAGCCTTTGTGGCCAGTCCATGGAGGGGG
This sequence comes from Onychomys torridus, assembly GCF_903995425.1. Lineage (NCBI taxonomy): Eukaryota > Metazoa > Chordata > Mammalia > Rodentia > Cricetidae > Onychomys > Onychomys torridus. The sequence continues at coordinate 80,647,087 of NC_050456.1, read as the reverse complement.
CATGGATGGGCCAGAAGGAGCTGAGGCCCAAGGACATCCAGAGAAGGGGAGAGGGAAGGAGAAAGGGGGAATGTGCTGATTTACTAAGACTTCTCAATTACATGTCCCTCTCCAGATCCAATTATGTATCCCCCCTGCCAACCCCGCCTGACACTGCAGCGGCCAGCTCTTGAGGACCTGCTCCTGGGTTCAGATGCCAGCCTCACATGTACACTGAAAGGCCTGAAAAAGCCCGAGGGAGTCACTTTCACCTGGAATCCCACCACTGGGAAGGACGCAGTGACAAACAAACCTGTGATGGACTCATGCGGCTGCTATAGTGTGTCTAGTGTCCTGCCTGGCTGTGCTGAGCTCTGGAACAATGGGGAGACCTTCACATGCACAGTTAGCCACCCTGAGTCTGAGACCCTAAGTACCACAATTGCCAAAGTCACAGGTAGGTCCAGATGCACCCTGGGACATCATATGACATTCCACGCTTACATGCCTGCCTCCTCCCTCTAATACATATGCTCAACTGCTCTTACCCTTATGTCACAGAGGGAAACTGAGGCTATCTGAGGGACTTCCCAGAAGGAAAGGACAAGGCGGGGATCTTAGATCTCCTTGTCTGAGACATCTCCTCTCTACCTTCCAGAGAACACCTTCCCACCCCAGGTCCACCTGCTGCCGCCGCCGTCGGAGGAGCTGGCCCTGAATGAGCTGGTGTCCCTGACATGCCTGGTGCGAGGATTCTACCCTAAAGATGTGCTGGTGCGTTGGCTGCATGGGAACCAGGAGCTGTCTCGTGATAACTACCTAGTGTGGGAAGCCCAGAAGGAGCCAGGCGAGGGTGCCAACACCTACGCGATGACAAGTGTGCTGCGTGTGTCAGCTGAAACCTGGAAACAGGGGGACAGTTACTCCTGCATGGTTGGCCATGAGGCTTTGCCCTTGGGCTTCACCCAGAAGACCATCGACCGTCTGTCGGGTAAACCCACCCAAGTCAACGTGTCTGTGATCATGTCAGAGGGAGATGGTGTCTGCTACTGAGCCACCCTGCCTGCCCCTGTTCCTTAAATAAACTCTGTGCTCATCCAAAGTATCCCTGCACCTCCATCTAGTGCCTGTCCATCATATCATCCTTAGGGTTTATAGAACACTGGGAGGCATCAGGGCCCAGGGAGGGAAGATGTGCATATATCAGTGAGTGCTTATGGATGCCTTTAAGTGTATACCTGTGTGTGACAAGAGGGAAGTGAGTTTGTGTGGGCCTATGAGTATATAGGTACACATATGGGTATGAGTGTATATGTGTATGCCTATAATTGTGAGTATATCTGTGTCCCTGTAAGCATGTGTGTGCCTGTGTATACCTATGAGTATGCATGTGCACGCTTTTGTTGGTGGAAATGTATGTGTGTGCCTATGAGTGTGTGTGCCTGCCATGTGGGCATGCAGTGAATGGGAGGTAAGGATAAGCTGGGGATGAAATCTGAGAGAAGCAGACTCAGCCAAGACAGGAAAAGCTCAGGGGAGAGTCCCAAGGGCAGTGGTTTGCTACAGAAATACTCTGAATGGCGGCTGATATGGTTGTTTGTGTATTGGATTGCAGTTTCTAGCTCTAGAAGACAGGGGTAGAAGGGGCAAGAGAGTAGCAAGATCAAGGCTGACCATCTGGGGGCCACAGTAGGGATGGTGAAGGAATGAGAGGCTGAATTCAAAGGGCACTTTGAAGAAGATGCCACCCACCCTCAGTGGAACAGCCCTGAATGGGGACATGCACAGCCATGCAGGGTGATCACTGACTCACATGGGAAAGAGATATGATATGGGCACAGACAGCTCCCAGCAGCACTCCGCTCTGCATGTATGCACATGGGCATACACATGCACACACACTTACATTTGCACACTCACACAGACCTGAACCCTGCAGAAGGAGGAAGTTCACACCCCACACTCAGCTTCTGGAAAGCAAGAGGAATCCCTTCCCAGGCCCCATTAGAATCCCCAGGTCCAACCCTGAGAACTACACATAACTCATGGACAAGGCCAGAGGCCCCTCTCAGGCGGCCCCTGTACCCAGGCTGCCTTTTCTAACTTAAATCCCCCTTCCCACCCTGAGCCCAAGTATAACAAACCACAAACAGTGTAGGGGCAAATCTGGAAAGGAGGCGGGAGCACACCATAGAGACCTCTCCTACACGGACGTCGGCCTACTACATGGGCACCTCCAGAACACAAGTATACAACCAGGTATACTTGGCACCAGGATGCCCACAAGAGGGCAGTGGGGCCCCTGCTCCTGTCTCACAGGCCTTCAGAACCTCTCCAGGGAGCTGGTTTCTAACAACTTCCCTCTGCTCTCAGAGCTACAGTGGACTAAAGGCCCATACACACCCTGAACACTCTCCCCCTTGAAAGCCCAGTTCCCTGAGAATAGCAAGAGCAGCAGACCAACTTTGGAAACCTGACCCAGAAAAATACTACAGGCACTCATGAAGTCCAAGGTCTGTAACAGGGAACTCTAGTAAGAAGGAGCCAGTAGGTGAAGGGCTGAACCCACAAAGGGAGAGCAGTCAAAGAGGCACAAACATCACAACAGATGGTTAGCAGAGAGGATGAGTGGGTGGGTGGATGGATGTACAGACGAATGGCTGGAAGGATGGATGGATTGGTGGATAGGTAGAGTGACAGAAAGATGGGTGGTTGTCTATATCAGCAGATGACAAAGTTTCCACTCCCACTTAACGTGGGAGTTCTATGCACTGGGGTCCTGAGGACAGCAGGGTGTCTAAGATGGAGGCCTTTATCTATCTATTGACAATGCCCCCCCTCAAGTCACAATTCTTAATAATGCAACAGAGTCCTCTGGTCACATGTCCAGCCTTTGGTATGCCAACCTCAGGCCCAGAAATTGTGTTGGTGGGTATTTTTTTTGAGGGTGGTTGATTTTGTCCAGCTCCAGTACCCAGGGCAACTTCAGCCTAAGAACTGGGGCTTAGTGAGGGATTGCTAAGTATCTAGATAGAGCTAAGACCCAAGTGGCCTTGGGCTCAAACTCTTCTTGGAGCCATAAAGACATCAATGACCCTCTTGCCATGCCAGTTCTCCAATTAAAGTCCCCTGAGAGAGATGGGTCTTGGGGACATCTCAAGAACTGCAAGGATTCCAGACCCTTACCTGGGACCCTGCTTCCTTATCCTCTCTGAGTAAATCTCTGCACAGAGATAAGGACCTCCCACCACCATATCCCTAAAGCACAAGGCATAGAAAGGGAAGCCTTAGGCCTGGGCACCCATCCCCATGGGTTTAGGTCTATAAAGTCATCTGTGTCTTACAGAATGTCAAGAGCCACTTCCCTATGTGCTACTGGACCAGTCACAGGACATCCTGGAGGAAGAAGCACCAGATGCCAGTCTATGGCCCACCACTGTGACCTTCCTCACCCTTTTCCTGATGAGCCTGTTCTACAGTACAGCACTCACCATAACAACTGTGCGAGGCCCATTTGGCAGCAAAGATGTCCCCCAGTACTGATCAGAATCCAGCCACAGGTAGCAGCCATGAAGATGGTGGGTTGTGGGAGGTTTGGAGGGTGCATTCAGGATACACCTGTCACCTCCACATGTGGCCTTGCAACCCTTCACAGACATTAAGGAAATGGGAGTAAAGAATGACAGCACTCCCTAGATTTAACCCAGTGTTCCACAAGTCAGAGGCATGGGATGGAGGCAAAAGTGAAGACATAGCCCAACTCCAGATGACATAGCCCAACTCCAGATGACATAGCCCAACTCCAGATGACATAGCCCAACTCCAGGATGGCATAGCCCAACTCCAGATGACATAGACCAACTCCAGATGACATAGGCCAACTCCAGATGACATAGGCCAACTCCAGATGGCATAGCCCAACTCCAGATGACATAGCCCAACTTCAGATGACATAGGACAACTCCAGATGACATAGACCAACTCCAGATGACATAGTCCAACTCCAGATGACATAGCCCAACTCCAGATGACATAGACCAACTCCAGGATGACATAGGCCAACTCCAGATGGCATAGCCCAACTCCAGGATGACATAGACCAACTCCAGGATGACATAGCCCAACTCCAGATGGCATAGCCCAACTCCAGATGACATAGCCCAACTCCAGATGACATAGACCAACTCCAGATGACATAGTCCAACTCCAGATGACATAGACCAACTCCAGATGACATAGACCAACTCCAGGATGACATAGGCCAACTCCAGATGGCATAGCCCAACTCCAGATGACATAGGCCAACTCCAGATGACATAGCCCAACTCCAGATGACATAGGCCAACTCCAGATGACATAGACCAACTCCAGGATGACATAGCCCAACTCTAAAATCTCCTCTGGTTGATCACTCTTGTCTTTGCAGGGATGAAGCATAAAGATGGTACTCTACATTTCAGAGCTAAGACCTATGTGACAGCTGCCCACCTACCCCCCACTCATACTTTTCTGAACAATAAATTGATACAAAAAGCACAATTTCTTGCTATCAAAGACAAACATTAACAAAGATGGGAGAGGGTCAAGAAAAGTGTGGTGATTCCAGACTAGAGTATGCTTACATCATAGAATGTGGGGATATTGGGCAGGGTAGATAAGAGTGCCCATGGTCTAATGTCTGAGACATAACTTGGACATATGTGTGGCTGAAGCCAAATGCTTAACAGTGGCTTCATCAAGGGTGGTATTTGTAGTCTTTTCGGACCTGATACCAGGTCATTAAGCTTCATCTCTGGGCATGATTTCTAAAACCTCGGCTATGGTACTTTACACTAAGAGTGGACATTGAACACCAAACCATGGTCCTGGTTGTGAACCCTGATCACTGAGCTCTAATTTTGGTAACCAAACCCTGTTCCTGATCAATGACCTCCAGCCATGATCATGAAGCCCTAATCTTGACCACTGATTTCTTGTACTGATCCCTCATTCTAATCAGTGGTCCACAGCCCTGATCACTGACTCTTGGTTCTAATCACTGAGCCCTGGTCCTGATCCCTGGTCCAGATCAACTAGTCAAGTCCAGATCACTGAATCCTGCTCCTAATCACTAGGTCTGGTCCTTATTACGGAGCCCTAGTCTTGACCACTGATCACTAGTCTTGATTATTAATAACTAATCTGATCTCTAGTCCCTATTCCTAATCACTGGCTCATGGCACTAGTCACTGAGTCCTATGCTGATCACTGATCCCTGGTGATAATCAATAAGGCCCTGTTCCTAAACAGTGTTCATGGGTTCTTGTGGTGATATATTGTGTACCCTAATAAAGCTTGCCTGAGAATCAGAGAACAGAGCCAGCCAAGAGATTAGACATGGAGATTTGGCAATGGTGGCACACACCTTTAATCCCAGCATTTGAGAGCTCATGCTTTTGCTTGGGAAGAACACACCCTTTAATCCCAGGAAGTAATATGGCAGGGCAAAGAAATGTATATCAGGTATGAGGAGACAGAAACTAAAGGCTCTTTTTGGCTAAAGTCTTTCGACTGAGGAAAGCTTTTCTCAGGCTGAGGAGTCCTAGAGGTAAAAGGTAGCTTATTCCTTTGTCTTCTGATCTTTTAGCATTTACCCAATATCTGGCACAGGAACTTCTAAATCAAAAGGCCATTTAAGATTAAAACAACAGGTTCTTATCAACAGATGCAATCCTGACCATTGGGTCTTAGTCCTGGCAACTGGTCCTCATCACTGAGCTCTGGACCTCATCACTCAGCCCTGGTACTCATCACTGAACCCTGTTCCTCATCACTCAGTCTTGGTCCTCATCACTGAGCTCTGGTCATCATCACTCAGTCCTGCTCTTCATTACTGAGCCCTAATCCTCATCAATGAATCTTGGTCCCCATCACTGAGCACAAGTTATCTTCACTAAACCTTGGGCCACATCACTGAACCCTGGTCCTCACCACTCAGCCCTGATCCTAAGAATACAGCACAGGTCATCATCACTCTGCCTTGGTCCTCATCGCCGAGTCCTGGTCCTCATCACTGAGTCCTGGTCCTATTCACTGAGAGTTGGTCCTCATTACTGACAGCTGATCCTCATCACTGAGCCTTGGTCCTCATCAAAGAGCCCTGGTCCTCATCACTGAGTCCTGTTCCGCATCACTGAATCCTGACCCCTATCATTGAGCACTGGTTTTCATGACTGAAACTTGGTCTTCATCAGTTAGCTCTGGTCTTGAGCAGGATGCTTGGGTTCTGATCAATAGGCTGAGGTTCTGGTAACAGAAACATGGTTCTGATCATAAACTTCTGGTTCTGGTCACTAATTCTTACTACTAGTACTGAACAATCCAAACTACTCCTCAGCACTGAGTGCTACTCCTACACACTGTGACAAGGTTCTAATAACTAGGTCCTGGTACTGATCAATGGGCCCTGACTTAGGCAGTGGGCCCAGGTCCACGACACTGACGTCTAAGCTTGGATACTAGCCCAGCATTCTGCCTACCAACACTTGTCCTACAGCTGGGTCCTCATCTCACCCACTTTTGTCTGAGGCCCAAGGCTACAGTGGCATTTTACAAGAAGTCCCTTTTCTACTAAGTCCCATCCTCATTAGGAAGATCCCTGCAGCTTCAGAGGAAAAATTCCAGAGTCCCCTCAACACTGCTCATACACTGGGCTACAAGGGAGACAGTGAGTCCTTTGCTTATCTGTCTTTCCCAGGCTCAGAGGACATAGATGGGAGCAAAGCAAGCCCAGGCCAGATGAGCTGGAACCAATGGTCTGGGGTCTCAAGATCTGGGGTCAGCACTGTGCAGGATGTTTACAGTACAGGTGTGGGGCAGGGCAGGGATGGTCATGTTTGTAAGTCTTGTTTTTCTTTCTTCTGAAGTCTCTGATGTCTATCACCTGCTGAAACACTCAAAATAGCTCTGAGAGCTGAGGCTAGCTGAGTCATCATGAGCCCAGCTCAGCCCAGGTGCCCCAAACCAGAGCTACTGTTCTGAGAATCACACTCCACACTAGACCTGGCCAGGTGGCTTTGAGGCCAGGGGTCTGGATGAGGGGTTGCAGCCAGGGGAGCCCTGCTAGGGACAGAGGATGCCCCAGCCCCCACCACTCAAGGCCAGCCAGGGACATCTACAGTCAGGCCTCAGTGAAGCCATGTTCTACCAGGATGAGAACAAGTTCAATTAAGACCAACTATGGTCTGCCAAGGGTCACACACAGAGTCAAGCAGAGTCAGCCAAGGTCAACCAAGACCAGCCTGAGGTCACCAGAATCACCTGAGGCCACATGCTAATCTGTCAGACAGAATTGTCAGGAGAGCAGGTCCTAGGAGATGCAGAATGGAGAGTGCTCACCCTGCCAGGCAGACATGTCCCTCACTGTGTGTACCCTCCCTGAATGTCTCCCAGACTACAGTTGGTTCTAGACTATTGGAACATTTCCCAGGACTCCTGATAAGCATGAGGAAGGCTCCAAAGATGACAGGAAATTGTCTGCAGGACTAGATTTCAAACTCTATTAGAGGCCTGCCAGAGACCCCAGGGAGACTCTGTGTAGGGTTAAGCTGTAGGATCAAAGCTGAACAGAGCCTCAGGGTAGAGTCAAGCACAGGAGCAATCTCTAGGACCCTGGAGGGCATGCAGGCAATGGACAGGATGGAGGCCAGACAGACTAATGAGTGGACAGTCAGATGTGATACAGTGGACCGTATCATCAGTGGGGACTGAGTCAAACAAAAGCCTCTGGGACACTCTAGACTTCTCTATCTCTGGATCTCTTGATGTATACACTAGGGGATCAGGTGACAGGTTGGGGGGGCCATTGCCATCACCATGTGAGATGTCCTCCTCTTCACAGGGTTCCGTGAGGGGTGCTGCAGCTTTCCTTATGGGTGTGTAAGACTGATTCTCAGGCCTGGTTCCATGATTTTAATGATCCCATGTGCCCCACAGTCTCAATTATCTTTGGTAAAATTATAGATTGGCAGGTCTTTAGGGATAAATTAGGCACTGCCTGATGGAAGGTGAAGGGCAGGATGAGATTTTTACATATCCACCAAGCTGTGTTGTCATCCACTATCTTCAAAATGGAGTCAAAAGCCAGTTAGCAAGATGAAATCTCTCAGGGTAAGGTACAGTCTAAAAAGCCACGGTTTCACACAATATGGAATGATTGGAAGCAGGGCAGAGCTTGATATTAACACAGAGATAATGTAAGAGACAGAGAGGAGACCAGGGGACACTGAAATACAGAGGAGGAGGCAGCACAGACACATGGATGGAGATGAGACAAGAGGAAAAGACAGACACACAGACTAGAGGGAAAGAGACAGGGGCAGGGAGAGACAGAGAGATGCAGAAGAGAGAGACAGACATAGGGAAGGGAAAGGAAGAAGAGACAGACAGAGGGACAGAGGCACAGCAGTGGGACCCACCCAGCACTCAAATGAAGACCCTGCCTCACAAACTGTCCGATGGAGGCCAAGCACCCGCAGAGCCATGCAGGAGTACTCCTCAGACACACACCAAAAGCACTCACACCCAGTCCACGCAGACACAGACCCAGCACCTGTGCCAAACCTCACACCCATCTACCCACTCCCTCTCCTCCAGGCCTGTGTGCTCAGAGTGGCACGGTGAAGGGAGATCATCCAGGACACGTCTTATGGGGCTTAGTTAACAGCCTGAGCATCCGAGTCCACAGGCACTGCCACTTCTGGCCCTGTACTCCATGGCATGCTTCAGAGGGGATCTTCTGAGACTGGGAACATAAGCTGTGGTCAGGATGGTCTAAGGGATAGGCTCCCATCAGGATTTGTCCAGAAGAGACCCAAACCCAAGGGGTGCAGACAGTGGTGGGCAAGATCAGCTGGCAGCTGAGAGATCCCTGGCCAGTCCTGATCAGACACAGGGAAACTGTGGCAGAGGGCCATGTCAGCTGTCGGGCCTGGACACTCTTCTCGACCCGAGGTCACAGGCACCTGCCCAGCCCTTGGCAATGCCTGCAGGAAAAGTCTAAGAGCCTAGAAAGAAACAGACCACTGAGACTCCAGCCTCTGGGGACAGGAGGAGAGGATAAAGATGGAGAGCTCCATCTCCAGGGCCTGAGATCCCACTCAAGGAATAGCTCACCCAGCCAGTGAGCAGGGTGTAGCCCTAGGACACAGAGAAAACAGGACCAGAGGCATGGAAGGCTGGAGTATGTGGTTAGGGGGTCCTGCTTTGGCTCCTCCTGCCCTCTCCAGGAGGGCAGTGTAAGACAGTGAGACAGGGCTATGAAAGAGCCTTTGGGACCACATGGTGTGAGCCTGGACTGTGCTCTGACTGAGCCTGGGTATGTGGCAGCTTTCTCATGGAGAAGACACCGAGAGTCCAGGACAGGAGAAAGGACATCAGGGCTGAGGGGATGGCAGGGGGCAGGGTCTGTGAAGTGGAGGGCTTTGCCCCCATTTGTTGAGATTTGGACATGTATTCATGGACACAGGCCTAAGAACCAGGCCTGGCTCTCCCCGGACATCAGTCAGTGTCCCGTGTGTGTGTGTGTGTGTGTGTGTGTGTGTGTGTGTGTGTGTGTGTGTGTGTGTCCCAGCACCTCATCTCCTGGGCATCACACACTGGAAGACATTTGAAAGGCTCCTGCTGTGGGGTGGGGGACCAGGATTGGACCTGGGACCCTGGGTGTCTGAGCATGTGCAGAATTGAGAGTGCTCAGACTGCAGGTGGGGACAAGCTCTGCAGTGTGTTGGGACAGGCTGAGACAGGTACCAAAGCCACTAGTCCCTCCATAGTCTCAACCCATACATTTCTCTGGGTGAGACCACGGATGTCTCTCATGTCTCCAAGGACTGGGATAGTACCCCCAATTCTCTGAAAGCTAGTCAGCAGCAAAGAGTTCCTGGCCAGTCAGATGGAATGTTCTAAACTCTGCACCCAAACTAAGTAGATCTTCAGCAATCAGCAATAATCTAGCTATGGTGGACAACCAGGTACAAGCAGGAGCCTGCTTCACTTTGGATCCTCAGGGTTCTCCCTGACAAATAACCTGTAGGCAGGAAGGTTTCATTTAATAACCCACGGATTTCTTCTTCTTTTTCTCTTTCTCCCTCTCCCTCCCTCCTCCCCTCTTTTTGAGACAGGACTCCCTGTGTAGAACTGGCTGTTCCTAAACTCATTTTATACACTAGGCTAGCTTTGAACTTAAGTAGATCCTCCTGCCTCTGCTTCCTGAGTACTAGAACTAAAAGTATGTGTCACCACAGACAAACTAACTCTTTATTGACAGCAACATTGTGCCCCAGGCATAGAATTAGTTAAAATTCCATTATAAGTATTAGCTAGCTACAAGGTAGTGAATTCCCATAAGGCTTCTTCAGGGACACCCCCCCCGCCCCCGCCGCCCAGCTTTGGCTAGCCCAAGCTTTACCCTCTCCTCTCCAAAGTCCTCCCACACCCCACACCCCACACCCCACTTCAATCTTTACACTCAAATGCCCTTGTTCTACTACCCCTCAAACTAGGTTGTTCCCTGTGCTGAAGGTTTGTAGGTGTGAGGACAGCTATCTGTGTACCCTTCACTTTGGTTAAGCCTCCTGACACCCAGCACTTCCCATCCCCACACCTCTTCATGCTTGATTTAGGCCCTGTCCCCTCATGTGTGTTTATCTTTCTCTTCAGTCTTAAGAATTACTTCCAGAATCCTCTGCAGAGCTGGCCAATGACACAGACACCTTTAATCTGTTTTTGCTGTGGAAAGTTTTAATTTCTCCTTGCATTTAATAGTTTTCTGGGTACAATACTCTGGGTTTAGAGTTGGAATTCAGAATTCAGAATATGTCTTTCCAGGCATCTGGCCTAGACAGTTTCTATTGAGGGGCTGGAGGGATGGCTCAGTAGTTGAGAGCACTTGTTGATCTTGCAGAGGACTTGGCTTTGATTCCTTGTACCCACGTGGCAGGTAACAACCACATGTAGCTCCAGTTCCAGAGGATTCTATGCATTTCTCTGGCAGCCATCTGGAATAGTCAGCATAGGGGGACCCTGATGCTGCAGAATGAGGAGTGTATGTCCGGGCCAGGCAGTGCTCCAGAGGCAGCCAGGACCCCACTACACATGCCCTCCCTTTGTTCCCCAGATGAAAGTGGTTCCAGACCATGGGAGACAGTCCTCTGGACGCAGAGTAGGTTCTGGTCCAGGAAGGAAGAGTGAACGAGAAAGGCACTAAATGAAAAGATGACACAGAGACACAGAGAGACAGAGACACTGAGAGAGACAGAGACACTGAGCCACGGAAAGACATAGAGAGACACTTAGGGACAGAGATGAGGTGAGGGAGACATTGACATATTAGAAATGGAGAAAGACAGAGACTGAAAGAGACAGCAGAGACAGAGAGATGCCAGAGACAGAGGTACTGAGAAACAGAGATGGGAACAATGAGGCACAGGATGAGAGACAGGGGACCAAGGGACCTTAAGATATGGAGAGAAACCTGTGTGTGTGAACAAAGAGTCACAGAGACCCAGACAGAGACACTGGGAGAGATGAGAACAAGGAGACAGAGACACTGAGACATAAAGATAGAAGGATGTGCAGAGAAGAAATGGGGACCAGGGGACACAGAGATAGAGACTTTGACACAGATGCAGTGATGGAGATGAGGACAGACAACAGGAAAGGACAGACACAGAGACTAGAAGGCAAAGAGACAGAGACAGGGAGAGACAGAGAGACAGATATACAGAAAGGAGAGGCAAGAAGGGACAGACAGACACAGACAGAAAGAGGCACAGCAGTGGGTCCCACCCAACACTCAAATGAAGGCCCTGGCTCACACATTTTGGATGAAGGCCAAGCACACACAGAGCCATGGATGAGCACTCTTCAGACACACACCCAGAGCATTCACACCCAGTCTATGCAGACACAGACCCAGCACCTGCCTGCCTGTGCCAAACCTCACACCCATCTACCCACTCCCTCTCCTCCAGGCCCGTGTGCTCAGTGTGGCACGGTGAAGGGAGATCACCCTGGTCACCTCCCGTGGGACTTAGTGAATTTCTGGGTCCATAGTCTCCAGCACTTGCTGGCCCTGCGCCTCATGTCTTGTTCCAGGAAAAGATGTGAGAGAGCAGGGCACATGGCCTCTGCTTGGTCTGGTCCAGTGAACAGGCTTTACCAGGTCCTGGTGAGGTAAGGCCCAATAAGAAGGAGTGCAGAAGCTGATGGGCAGAGGTCCGCTGAGAGAGTGCTGGACAGTTTTGTTCAGAAACAGGGATGGCTGCCCCAGGCTACTACACAACCCAGGTCTGCCTCCCACCCTCCTCAAGGCTGCTGTCGCACAGCCAACCCTCCACCAAGTTCCCAGTAATTTACTGTAGCAGGGTATGCCCTCGGATATCAGGGAGACACACAGAGATACATAGACTCTAGAAGGGGCTGGTCAGAGATGTATGATCTCCAGGGACTGGAGAGGAAAGAGATGCATGAGAGGGCCTCACCCTGTGACACTGGGATCCCGGCCCTCAGGACCACTATAAGTAGCACATGCAGAAGGATATGGCCCCAGGATACTGATGGGCACCAGGAGGTCACAGGGATAGAGGCCTGGAGGGCTAGAGTACGGGGAAGGGGTCCTGCTTGGGGTCCTCCTGCCCTCATCCAGGAGCCACCGGCTGGACTGGGGCACAGGACAGGGTAAGGCAGTGGGATGAAAGAGCCTTGGGAACACATGGCGTGCGCCTGGGCTGTGCCCTGCCTGAGCCTGGTATGTGGCAGCTGCCTCCTGGAGGACACACTGGGAGTCCAGGCAGGGGAAAGGGTGATCAGGGCTGAGGGGTACACGGCCTGAGGAGTGGGGGCTTCACCCCCGTTTGTCAAGGTATTTGGACATGCACATCATGGACACAGGTCTAAGATCCAGGCCTGGGTCCCACTGCCCTCATACTGTGTCTCACCACCCCCCATTGGCCTCTCTCTCTAGAAGAGCCATCTGATAGCTAGTGCTGTGGGGTGGGGGTCCAGGATTGGGCCTGGGACCCTGGGTGTCCGAGCATGTGCAGTATAGAGAGTTCCTCCATGATGGGACAGGCTGAGGCAGGACCTGAGGCCCTTTGTCCATCCATAGGACAAGTCCACACTGGCCTTGCCCATGGTCCCAGCAGGGGCCACTCATCCAGTGTCAGCTGAATCACTACCATGAACTGCTGGAAGACTAGGGCCTCTGCAGGCTACATGCAATCCTTGTCACTCTCAGTGACTTCTCCCAGCTCACACAGGCCCTGTCCCAACCCCCCACTGTCCCCGGTGGGCAACCGTGCCAGGCACAGACGGTAGAGGATGCGCTTGCCCCACAGACTGACACACCCAATACTCTTGAGCTTTTTACACACATGTGTACAAACATGGTCACACTCTCTGCAGTGCTTCCTCTGTCCGGGGCCAGAAGGCTCCTTCTTGGGGGCTCACAGTCACTTTTAGCCTCTCCCTCAGACCAGAGCCCTGTAGACCCATCTTCTTTGTGGAGCTAATGTAGCCACAGGGCTTGACGTCAGTGGCTACAGCTGCTGTCCCAGTGGCTGTCCCCTAGCAGCCATGACTTCAGAATGGAAGTCACAGATTGTCCAGGGTCAACAGAGTCTAGACACTGAAGGGCCTGGCCAGAGATCTATGCAGACCTAGATGCCATGTGGCCAAGACCTCTTTTGCTAGTATGTTATTTCATGAAGTCTTACACAATGGGATCTCCTATTCCATTTATTCCTCTTTACCTGCCCACAGGGAACTTTCTAGCTAGGGTGTCCCCTCTCTGTCTGCTGGACACAGATCCTGTAGGCATGATCTTGGAGTGGTATTGCCCTTCTTGGCCAGTTTCAGGATAGGGGACCCAGGGGAGAGACAGAGAGAAGGAGAGGCAGGGCTAGAGACAGAAAGATGGGGTGACAGAGCAAGGGAGTGATAGATGCAGACAGATCTGGAGACAGGGCCTAGGGAGAGAGGTCAATGAGGATACAGGGAGAGAAAAGGCAGGGAAATCAGAGGCTTAGATGGAGGCAGAGACAGAGAGATTGAAGGCAGAGACAGACAAGAAAGAGACATGGATATAGGCAAACAGACTGGGAGAGACAGAGTGATAGGAAGACAGACAAGGAGACAGAGACAGCCAGGGGAAGACAAGAACACAGAGACAGGAATTGATTGAGAAAGAGATAACCAATGGCAGTAAGAGACAGAGGTGTACACAGGTAGAGACAAGGACAGACAGAGACAGAGAGAGACGGAGAGAAGAGGGAGATAGTGGAACAGGTAGCTAGATAAAGATGGTTAGAGAAGACCGAGGTCAGGACGGGAGAGATGGAGACAGGGGAAGAAAATCAGGGAGTAACAGAGTAATGGAGAGAGACAGAGACACACAGAGAGAAATGTAGTAACAGAGAGACAGAGAGACATAGATGGGGCCAGAGAAACGGAGTATTAGAAAGACAGAGACAGGGAGAGACAGAGACAGTCAGAGATGGGGAGAGATGCCTGAAGATGCCCTCTCACTCTGAGAAGGGGGCACAGGGAGACAGTGCAAAGAGAAGGGGGGAGACAGGATGGTCGTAGAGAGACCTCTGATGGAGTTGGCAGACATGGAGGCAGACAGAGGCAGACTCTCCCGCCAATGGAGACAGACTGAACGAAGAATCCCACTCAGAGAGAGACAGAGGCTGAGGCTGGGAGAGGCGGACGTGGCCAGAGGAGACAGATGGAGAGCCTGTGGGACAGGTTCAGACAGCATCTTGGGAGAGGCAGTGACAAGCCAGAGAGGTGACAGGCTGGTGGCGCAGTGTCCACCCAGAGTCCACGGCTGGCGTCACAGGGCCTGTCTCCATGTGGCCACAGGCTAGCTCCCTGCCTGCCAAGCCTGTCTGTGGAGGGATTGGAGGTTGGGGCTCAGTTTGGGCAGGCCAGGATTTTTCCAGTGGTGTGGCCAGTGACTGGGCTGAGGGTGCAATCCGCTCGCTGTCCCTGTGGTCCTGGGTGGACCTAGGCTCTGGAGTACACCTCCACCCTTTCCCTCTCCTCCATTTCCCTGCTGGTGTTGGGACCACTCAGCCTTGCCTGTCTTCACTCATGCCCTCCTGGTGGGTCTCATAACAACAGTGGCAACAATTGGAAAAACCGAGTTCATGTCTTTGTTTGTAGGGGTCATGGAGCCCCCAGCCCCTGTGGCCTGCCCTGGGAGGAGGCCCCCTTCCCCAAAGCTAGGCTAAGCTGGTAGGATGGGGTGATACTGCAGCTGCAAGTGGGGGATCATTGCTGCTATTTCTGGAAACAACCTCAGAAAATGAGAAACATGTTTTTCTCTTTGGAACAAACATCCATTTGCATGTGCCCTTCACAGCCAAGTCTGCACAGAATGAGTAACTCAGCAGGTGTGAGGGAGGGGGTGAGATGTTGGGAACTGGCCCTGAGTCAGGTGTTAGTATTGAGCCCTGAAACCACAGAATGTAGGCCCTAGTCCATTTGAAAGAACTCTCTGAGGTCTACTAACTCATACAGGCTGGACATCATGGAGAACCCCAGCAGGTCCTACCCTAAATATGAAAGGGAAATAATCAGTCATTCCTCACTCAGCAAGTGGATTGCACCCTCAGCCCAGTCACTGGCCACCCCACTGGAAAAATCCTGGCCTGCCCAAACTGAGCCCCAACCTCCAATCCCTCCACAGACAGGCTTGGCAGGCAGGGAGCTAGCCTGTGGCCACATGGAGACAGGCCCTGTGACGCCAGCCGTGGACTCTGGGTGGACACTGCGCCACCAGCCTGTCACCTCTCTGGCTTGTCACTGCCTCTCCCAAGATGCTGTCTGAACCTGTCCCACAGGCTCTCCATCTGTCTCCTCTGGCCACGTCCGCCTCTCCCAGCCTCAGCCTCTGTCTCTCTCTGAGTGGGATTCTTCGTTCAGTCTGTCTCCATTGGCGGGAGAGTCTGCCTCTGTCTGCCTCCATGTCTGCCAACTCCATCAGAGGTCTCTCTACGACCATCCTGTCTCCCCCCTTCTCCTTGCACTGTCTGCCTGTGCCCCCTTCTCAGAGTGAGAGGGCATCTTCAGGCATCTCTCCCCATCTCTGACTGTCTCTGTCTCTCCCTGTCTCTGTCTTTCTAATACTCCGTTTCTCTGGCCCCATCTATGTCTCTCTGTCTCTCTGTTACTACATTTCTCTCTGTGTGTCTCTGTCTCTCTCCATTACTCTGTTACTCCCTGATTTTCTTCCCCTGTCTCCATCTCTCCCGTCCTGACCTCGGTCTTCTCTAACCATCTTTATCTAGCTACCTGTTCCACTATCTCCCTCTTCTCTCCGTCTCTCTCTGTCTCTGTCTGTCCTTGTCTCTACCTGTGTACACCTCTGTCTCTTACTGCCATTGGTTATCTCTTTCTCAATCAATTCCTGTCTCTGTGTTCTTGTCTTCCCCTGGCTGTCTCTGTCTCCTTGTCTGTCTTCCTATCACTCTGTCTCTCCCAGTCTGTTTGCCTATATCCATGTCTCTTTCTTGTCTGTCTCTGCCTTCAATCTCTCTGTCTCTGCCTCCATCTAAGCCTCTGATTTCCTGCCTTTTCTCTCCCTGTATCCTCATTGACCTCTCTCCCTAGGCCCTGTCTCCAGATCTGTCTGCATCTATCACTCCCTTGCTCTGTCACCCTGTCTTTCTGTCTCTTGCCCTGCCTCTCCTTCTCTCTGTCTCTCCCCTGGGTCCCCTATCCTGAAACTGGCCAAGAAGGGCAATACCACTCCAAGATCATGCCTACAGGATCTGTGTCCAGCAGACAGAGAGGGGACACTCTAGCTAGAAAGTTCCCTGTGGGCAGGTAAAGAGGAATAAATGGAATAGGAGATCCCATTGTGTAAGACTTCATGAAATAACATACTAGCAAAAGAGGTCTTGGCCACATGGCATCTAGGTCTGCATAGATCTCTGGCCAGGCCCTTCAGTGTCTAGACTCTGTTGACCCTGGACAATCTGTGACTTCCATTCTGAAGTCATGGCTGCTAGGGGACAGCCACTGGGACAGCAGCTGTAGCCACTGACGTCAAGCCCTGTGGCTACCTTAGCTCCACAAAGAAGATGGGTCTACAGGGCTCTGGTCTGAGGGAGAGGCTAAAAGTGACTGTGAGCCCCCAAGAAGGAGCCTTCTGGCCCCGGACAGAGGAAGCACTGCAGAGAGTGTGACCATGCTTGTACACACGTGTGTAAAAAGCTCAAGAGTATTGGGTGTGTCAGTCTGTGGGGCAACCGCATCCTCTACCCTCTGTGCCCGGCATGGTTGCCAACCGGGGACAGTGGGGGGTTGGGACAGGGCCTATGTGAGCTGGGAGAAGTCACTGAGAGTGACAATGATTGCATGTAGCCTGCAGAGGCCCTTGTCTTCCAGCAGTTCGTGGTAGTGATTCAGCTGACACTGGATGTGTGGCCCCTGCTGGGACCATGGGCAAGGCCAGTGTGGACTTGTCCTATGGACGGACAAAGGGCCTCAGGTCCTGCCTCAGCCTGTCCCATCATGGAGGAACTCTCTATACTGCACATGCTCGGACACCCAGGGTCCCAGGCCCAATCCTGGACCCCCACCCCACAGCACTAGCTATCAGATGGCTCTTCTAGAGAGAGAGGCCAATGGGGGGTGGTGAGACACAGTATGAGGGCAGTGGGACCCAGGCCTGGATCTTAGACCTGTGTCCATGATGTGCATGTCCAAATACCTTGACAAACGGGGGTGAAGCCCCCACTCCTCAGGCCGTGTACCCCTCAGCCCTGATCACCCTTTCCCCTGCCTGGACTCCCAGTGTGTCCTCCAGGAGGCAGCTGCCACATACCAGGCTCAGGCAGGGCACAGCCCAGGCGCACGCCATGTGTTCCCCAAGGCTCTTTCATCCCACTGCCTTACCCTGTCCTGTGCCCCAGTCCAGCCGGTGGCTCCTGGATGAGGGCAGGAGGACCCCAAGCAGGACCCCTCCCCCGTACTCTAGCCCTCCAGGCCTCTATCCCTGTGACCTCCTGGTGCCCATCAGTATCCTGGGGCCATATCCTTCTGCATGTGCTACTTATAGTGGTCCTGAGGGCCGGGATCCCAGTGTCACAGGGTGAGGCCCTCTCATGCATCTCTTTCCTCTCCAGTCCCTGGAGATCATACATCTCTGACCAGCCCCTTCTAGAGTCTATGTATCTCTGTGTGTCTCCCTGATATCCGAGGGCATACCCTGCTACAGTAAATTACTGGGAACTTGGTGGAGGGTTGGCTGTGCGACAGCAGCCTTGAGGAGGGTGGGAGGCAGACCCTGGGTTGTGTAGTAGCCTGGGGCAGCCATCCCTGTTTCTGAACAAAACTGTCCAGCACTCTCTCAGCGGACCTCTGCCCATCAGCTTCTGCACTCCTTCTTATTGGGCCTTACCTCACCAGGACCTGGTAAAGCCTGTTCACTGGACCAGACCAAGCAGAGGCCATGTGCCCTGCTCTCTCACATCTTTTCCTGGAACAAGACATGAGGCACAGGGCCAGCAAGTGCTGGAGACTATGGATCCAGAGATTCACTAAGTCCCACGGGAGGTGACCAGGGTGATCTCCCTTCACCGTGCCACACTGAGCACACGGGCCTGGAGGAGAGGGAGTGGGTAGATGGGTGTGAGGTTTGGCACAGGCAGGCAGGTGCTGGGTCTGTGTCTGCATAGACTGGGTGTGAATGCTCTGGGTGTGTGTCTGAAGAGTGCTCATGCATGGCTCTGTGTGTGCTTGGCCTTCATCCAAAACGTGTGAGCCAGGGCCTTCATTTGAGTGTTGGGTGGGACCCACTGCTGTGCCTCTTTCTGTCTGTGTCTGTCTGTCCCTTCTTGCCTCTCCTTTCTGTATATCTGTCTCTCTGTCTCTCCCTGTCCCTGTCTCTTTTCCCTCTAGTCTCTGTGTCTGTCCTTTCCTGTTGTCTGTCCTCATCTCCATCACTGCATCTGTGTCAAAGTCTCTATCTCTGTGTCCCCTGGTCCCCATTTCTTCTCTGCACATCCTTCTATCTTTATGTCTCAGTGTCTCTGTCTCCTTGTTCTCATCTCTCCCAGTGTCTCTGTCTGGGTCTCTGTGACTCTTTGTTCACACACACTGGTATCTCTCCATATCTTAAGGTCCCTTGGTCCCCTGTCTCTTATCCTGTACCTCATTGTTCCCATCTCTGTTTCTCAGTACCAATGTCTCTGTTGTCTCTCTGTCTCTGCATCTCTTTCAGTCTCTGTCTTTCTCCATTTCTAATATGTCAGTGTCTCCCCTCACCTCATCTCTGTCCCTAAGTGTCTCTCTATGTCTTTCCGTGGCTCAGTGTCTCTGTCTCTCAATGTCTCTGTCTCTCTCAGTGTATCTGTCTCTCTCAGTGTCTCTGTCTCTCAGTGTCTCTGTCTCTCTCAGTGTATCTGTCTCTCTCAGTGTCTCTGTCTCTCTCAGTGTCTCTATGTCACCTTTTCATTTAGTCCCTTTCTCGTTCACTCTTCCTTCCTAGACCTGAGTTCCATCAGGTGTGAGACCAGAACCTACTCTTCGTCCAGAGGACTGTCTCCCATGGTCTGGAACCACTTTCATCTGGGGAACAAAGGGAGGGCATGTGTAGTGGGGTCCTGGCTGCCTCTGGAGCACTGCCTGGCCCGGACATACACTCCTCATTCTGCAGCATCAGGGTCCCCCTATGCTGACTATTCCAGAAGGCTGCCAGAGAAATGCATAGAATCCTCTGGAACTGGAGCTACATGTGGTTGTTACCTGCCACGTGGGTACAAGGAATCAAAGCCAAGTCCTCTGCAAGATCAACAAGTGCTCTCAACTACTGAGCCATCCCTCCAGCCCCTCAATAGAAACTGTCTAGGCCAGATGCCTGGAAAGACATATTCTGAATTCTGAATTCCAACTCTAAACCCAGAGTATTGTACCCAGAAAACTATTAAATGCAAGGAGAAATTAAAACTTTCCACAGCAAAAACAGATTAAAAACAGATTAAAGGTGTCTGTGTCACTGGCCAGCTCTTGAGACAGAAGAGAAAGATAAACACACATGACAGGACAGGGCCTAAATCAAGCATGAAGAGGTGTGGGGATGGGAAGTGCTGGGTGTCAGGAGGCTTAACCAAAGTGAAGGGTACACAGATAGCTGTCCTCACACCTACAAACCTTCAGCACAGGGAACAACCTAGTTTGAGGGGTAGTAGAACAAGGGCATTTCAGTGTAAGGATTTAAGTGGGTTGTGGGGTGTGGGAGGACTTTGGAGAGGAGAGGGTAAAGCTTGGGCTAGCCAAAGCTGGGCAGCGGTGTCCCTGAAGAAGCCTTATGGGAATTCACTACCATGTAGCTAGCTAATACTTATAATGGAATTTTAACTAATTCTATGCCTGGGGCACAATGTTGCTGTCAATAAAGAGTTAGTTTGTCTATGGTGAGACAAACTTTTAGTTCTAGTACTCAGGAAGCAGAGGCAGGAGGATCTACTTAAGTTCAAAGCTAGCCTAGTGTATAAAATGAGTTTAGGAACAGCCAGTTCTACACAGGGAGTCCTGTCTCAAAAAGAGGGGAGGAGGGAGGGAGAGGGAGAAAGAGAAAAAGAAGAAGAAAGCCGTGGGTTATTAAATGAAACCTTCCTGCCTACAGGTTATTTGTCAGGGAGAACCCTGAGGATCCAAAGTGAAGCAGGCTCCTGCTTGTACCTGGTTGTCCACCATAGCTAGATTATTGCTGATTGCTGAAGATCTACTTAGTTTGGGTGCAGAGTTTAGAACATTCCATCTGACTGGCCAGGAACTCTTTGCTGCTGACTAGCTTTCAGAGAATTGGGGGTACTATCCCAGTCCTTGGAGACATGAGAGACATCCGTGGTCTCACCCAGAGAAATGTATGGGTTGAGACTATGGAGGGACTAGTGGCTTTGGTACCTGTCTCAGCCTGTCCCATCACACTGCAGAGCTTGTCCCCACCTGCAGTCTGAGCACTCTCAATTCTGCACATGCTCAGACACCCAGGGTCTCAGGCCCAATCCTGGTCCCCCACCCCACAGCAGGAGCCTTTCAAATGTGTGTGTGATGCCCAGGAGATGAGGTGCTGGGAGACACACAGAAACACACACACACACACACACACACACACACACACACACACACACACGGGACACTGACTGATGTCCGGGGAGAGCCAGGCCTGGTTCTTAGGCCTGTGTCCATGAATACATGTCCAAATACCTCAACAAATGGGGGCAAAGCCCTCCACTCCTCAAACCCTGCCCCCTGCCATCCCCTCAGCCCTGATGTCCTTTCTCCTGTCCTAGACTCTCGGTGTCTTCTCCATGAGAAAGCTGCCACATACCCAGGCTCAGTCAGAGCACAGTCCAGGCTCACACCATGTGGTCCCAAAGGCTCTTTCATAGCCCTGTCTCACTGTCTTACACTGTCCTGTGTCCCTGCCCAGCCTGATGCTCCTGGAGAGGGCAGGAGGAGCCAAAGCAGGACTCCCTAACCACATACTCCAGCCTTCCATGCCTCCGGTCCTGTTTTCTCTGTGTCCTAGGGCTACACCCTGCTCACTGGCTGGGTGAACTATTCCTTGAGTGGGATCTCAGGCCGTGGAGACGGAGCTCTCCATCTTTATCCTCTCCTCCTGTCCCCAGAGGCTGGAGTCTCAGTGGTCTGTTTAGACTTTTCCTGCAGGCATTGCCTAGGGCTGGGCAGGTGCCTGTGACCTCGGGTCGAGAAGAGTGGCCAGGCCCCACAGCTGACATGGCCCTCTGCCACAGTTTCCCTGTGTCTGATCAGGACTGGCCAGGGATCTCTCAGCTGCCAGCTGATCTTGCCCACCATTGTCTGCACCCCTTGTGTTTGGGTCTCTTCTGGACAAATCCTGATGGGAGCCTATCCCTTAGACCATCCTGACCACAGCTTATGTTCCCAGTCTCAGAAGATCCCCTCTGAAGCATGCCATGGAGTACAGGGCCAGAAGTGGCAGTGCCTGTGGACTCGGATGCTCAGGCTGTTAACTAAGCCCCATAAGACGTGTCCTGGATGATCTCCCTTCACTGTGCCACTCTGAGCATACAGGCCTGGAGGAGAGGGAGTGGGTAGATGGGTCTGATGTTTGGCACAGGCAGGCAGGTGCTGGGTCTGTGTCTGCGTGGACTGGGTGTGAGTGCTTTTGGTGTGTGTCTGAGGAGTACTCCTGCATGGCTCTGTGGGTGCTTGGCCTCCATCTGACAGTTTGTGAGGCAGGGTCTTCATTTGAGTGCTGGGTGGGTCCCACTGCTGTGCCTCTGTCCCTCTGTCTGTCTCTTCTTCCTTTCCCTTCCCTATGTCTGTCTCTCTCTTCTGCATCTCTCTGTCTCTCCCTGCCCCTGTCTCTTTCCCTCTAGTCTGTGTGTCTGTCTTTTCCTCTTGTCTCATCTCCATCCATGTGTCTGTGCTGCCTCCTCCTCTGTATTTCAGTGTCCCCTGGTCTCCTCTCTGTCTCTTACATTATCTCTGTGTTAATACCAAGCTCTGCCCTGCTTTCAATCATTCCACATTGTGTGAAACCATGGCTTTTTAGAGTGTACCTTACCCTGAGAGATTTCATCTTGCTAACTGGCTTTTGACTCCATTTTGAAGATGGTGGTTGACAACACAGCTTGTTGGATATGTAAAAATCTCCTCCTGCCCTTCACCTTCCATCAGGCAGTGCCTAATTTATCCCTAAAGACCTGCCAATCTATAATTTTATCAAAGATAATTGAGACTGTGGGACACATGGGATCATTAAAATCATGGAACCAGGCCTGAGAATCAGTCTTACACACCCCTAAGGAAAGCTGCAGCACCCCTCACGGAACCCCGTGAAGAGGAGGACATCTCACATGGTGATGGCAATGGCCCCCCCAACCTGTCACCTGATCCCCTAGTGTATACATCAAGAGATCCAGAGACAGAGAAGTCTAGAGTGTCCCAGAGGCTTTTGTTTGACTCAGTCCCCACTGATGATACGGTCCACTGTATCACATCTAACTGTCCACTCATTAGTCTGTCTGGCCTCCATCATGTCCATTGCCTGCATGCCCTCCAGGGTCCTACAGATTGCTCCTGTGCTTGACTCTACCCTGAGGCTCTGTTCAGCTTTGATCCTACAGCTTAACCCTACACAGAGTCTCCCTGGGGTCTCTGGCATGCCTCTAATAGAGTTTGAAATCTAGTCCTGCAGACAATTTCCTGTCATCTTTGGAGCCTTCCTCATGCTTATCAGGAGTCCTGGGAAATGTCCCCATAGTCTAGGACCAACTGTAGTCTGGGAGACACTCAGGGAGGGTACACACACTGAGGGACATGTCTGCCTGGCAGGGTGAGCACTCTCCATTCTGCATCTCCTAGGACCTGCTCTCCTGACAATTCTGTCTGACAGATTAGCATGTGGCCTCAGGTGATTCTGGTGACCTCAGGCTGGTCTTGGTTGACCTTGGCTGACTCTGCTTGACTCTGTGTGTGACCCTTGGCAGACCATAGTTGGTCTTAATTGAACTTGTTCTCATCCTGGTAGAACATGGCTTCACTGAGGCCTGACTGTAGATGTCCCTGGCTGGCCTGAGTGATGGGGGCTGGGGCATCCTCTGTCCCTAGCAGGGCTCCCCTGGCTGCAACCCCTCATCCAGACCCCTGGCCTCAAAGCCACCTGGCCAGGTCTAGTGTGGAGTGTGATTCTCAGAACAGTAGCTCTGGTTTGGGGCACCTGGGCTGAGCTGGGCTCATGATGACTCAGCTAGCCTCAGCTCTCAGGGCTATTTTGAGTGTTTCAGCAGGTGATAGACATCAGAGACTTCAGAAGAAAGAAAAACAAAACTTACAAACATGACCATCCCTGCCCTGCCCCACACCTGTACTGTAAACATCCTGCACAGTGCTGACCCCAGATCTTGAGACCCCAGACCATTGGTTCCAGCTCATCTGGCCTGGGCTTGCTTTGCTCCCATCTATGTCTTCTGAGCCTGGGAAAGACAGATGAGCAAAGGACTCACTGTCTCCCTTGCAGCCCAGTGTATGGGCAGTGTTGAGGGGACTCTGGAATCTTTCCTCTGAAGCTGCAGGGATCTTCCTAATGAGGATGGGACTTAGTAGAAAAGGGACTTCTTGTAAAATGCCACTGTAGCCTTGGGCCTCAGACAAAAGTGGGTGAGATGAGGACCCAGCTGTAGGACAAGTGTTGGTAGGCAGAATGCTGGGCTAGCATCCAAGCTTAGGACGTCAGTGTCGTGGACCCGGGCCCACTGCCTAAGTCAGGGCCCATTGATCAGTACCAGGACCTAGTTATTAGTACCTTGTCCCAGTGTCCAAGACCAGAATTCAGTGATGTTTACCAAGCCCCAGTGGCAAATGATCTGGACCAAGACCTACTTACTGGGATCAAGATCCAGGATTCATAACCAAAACCTAGTTCTAGGACTAGAAACCCAGTGATCAGACCTGGCACACTGCACTGACCCAGAGCTCAGTGAAGAGAACCATGGATACATGACAAAGCCCAGTATTTAGTGGTCAAAACTTGAATTCAGTAGGTAAGACCAGTGCTCAATGGTCAGGATCAGGACTCAGTGATGAGGACCCGTGTCCTTGCACAGAACTCAGTGATGGTGTCCAGGGTCAAATGACCACCACCAGAAACCAGTGACCACAACTAGTAATTAGAACCTGGGTCTTATGGATCAGAACTAAATCACATGTCTCAGGGCCAGAGTTCAGGGACAAGGACCAAGGCTTAGTGATGAAGAGTAGGGATTAGTGATCAGAACCAGGGCTTAGTCATGTGGACCAGGGCTCAGTAATTAGAACCCCAGTGAATTTCCTATGACTGAAGCTCAGTGATGAGGACCAGGACTCAGTGATGAGGACCACGATCAATGATGAGGATCAGGATTCAGTGATGATAACCAAAGCTGAATGATGAGGACCAGGGCTCAGTGATGAGGACCATAACTCAGTGATGAGAACCAGAGCTAAGTGATGAGGACCAGGATTCAGTGAAGAGGACCAGGATTCAGTGAAGAGGATCAGGACTCAGCGAAGATGTTCAGAGCTCAGTGATAAGGACCAAGGCTGAGTGATAAGGACTAGGATTCAGTGATGAGGGCCAGGACTCAGTGATGAGGATCAGGATTCAGTGCTGAGGAGGAGGGCTCAGTGATGAGGACCAGGGCTCAGTGATAAGGACCAGGGCTCAGTGAGGAGGACCAGGGCTTAGTGATTAGGACAAGAGCTCAGTGATCTTGAGTAGGGCTCAGTGATCTTGAGTAGGGTTCAGTGACCTTGAGTAGGGCTCAGTGATCATGACAATAACTCAGTGATTAGGACTAATGCTCAATGATGAAAACCAGGCCTCAGTGATCAAGACCAGGGAGCAGTCATCAAGGACCAGTACTCAGTTATCAGGGCCAGGATTAAGTGATAAGAATCAAGGGTTAGCAATCAGGACCAGGGCCAGTAACTTAAACCAGGGCCCAGAGACCACAGCCAAAATCCAGTAGCTAAGACTAGAAACTGGTGACCAGGACTAGAACCAGAACTCAGCGCTCAGTGGCAATACTTAGTGACTACAGCCAGGACCAAGTGGGCTGCTCACCGGGACTCAATGATTAGAAAAGGACATGATGATTAGAAGCTCTTCCAGTGATCAGAACCAGGGCTAAGTGCCAAGGATCACAAATTAGTCATCAAGACAGTACCTCTCACTTAAGTACTAGCCAGGCCTAACTTTCTGAGCTTCTGAGACCAGGCAAGATGGAGTATGTTTAGGGTGGTGTGGCTAGATATTCCTTCAGTATCTGTGATCCTCTGGCCCCACCTCTGTCTTCCCTGTCTCCGTCCTCTCCGCTACATCTCTGTCTCTCTCACTATCTACGTCCCTGCCCTTCATTATCTCTTTCAATGTCTCTCCCTGTTTCAGAGTCTCTGTGTCCTCTCATCCATGTCTCTCTCTCAGGATTTATCTCTTTCTATGTCTCTGTCCCCTCACCCCACCTCTGTCTCTCTCAGTACCTGTGACCCTTCTTCATCTCTGTCTTTCCTGGTATCTTTGTGTTCCCCAAGATCCTTTTAGAGAAGGGAGAGGGTGGTAAGTAGAGGATTATGGAACAGTGAGTATGAGTGTGTGTGTGTGTGTGTGTGTGTGTGATGTTGTGAGTGTGTGTGTGTGTCATGTTGTGTGTGTGATGTTGTGAGTGTGTGTGTGTGTGATGTTGTGTGTGTGTGTGTGTCATGTGTGTGTGTGTGTGTGTGTGTGTGTGTGTGTCCATGGGGGTGACATGGCAGGGACCTGTAGAGGCCCTTGTGCCCCAAATCTCTCAACTTGTTGTCTCTCTCCTCATCACTTCCATGATGTCTCCACTTGTGTTGTCTTGTTCCTGAGCCCTCTTGTCCCTCAGGTCCCTCATCTGTCCTGAGCCCTCTTGTCCCTCAGGTCCCTCATCTGTCCTGAGCCCTCTTGTCCCTCAGGTCCCTCATCTGTCCTGAGCCCTCTTGTCCCTCAGGTCCCTCATCTCTCCGAGTCTAGGCAGTGGTCCTAAAGTAGGATAGACAGAGCCAAGACTGCTGCCTTTCCCCACTTGTCCCCTTCAAGAACACAGTCCCAGGCCCACAGGGACTGCCAGGACCACACCACACTGCATCTGTCTCTGCCCAGTCAAGGCAGGAACTCAGCAAACCTATCCACACCAAGAAACCAACACACACACACACACACACACACACACACACACACACACACACAGAAACAGAGGCACAAGACAACACAAATTATGGGCACATGCACAACATGGCCACACAGAGACACAGTACAACTGACAAGTATATAGATATGCAGACACATGAACATACTCAGATACACTGGCACATAAACACTCAAGTATATATTGTACAGATATGCTCACACACTCACACATGTGTGTACACAGAGACGAACATACTCAAACACACATGCTACTTGTGCACATACTCAGACAACTGGATACACAAGGCATACCACTGTGCACACACAGGAATACAGACACACTGGACACACAGACACATGTGTGTGTAACACAAAAACACAGACACATTCACATAGGCACATACTACGCTTCCCTAATATGTACCCTTCCAGCTGTGGCCCTTGTATCCTGACTCTGCTTCATCCTTCACTCTATGCTAGACCACACTGGCCTGCCTGTCCACAGCACATGTTCTCTACCAGCCATGTCACTATCTGGTCGCCGGAGGTGTTAGGATCGCCAAGAGGATGGACAAAACTCTTGTTCTTGGGGTGAGACTGTGAGAGCTTTCTGGGAGCCCCTTCACACACCTGTGCAGTCCTACACACCTCTGCAAAGCACTGCACACACTCACATTAGCACACTGTGCACAACCATATTCTCTCCAGACTCACTGTTCACACTGAACCCAGCTATTCAGATTCATATGTGACTCCCACAGCTACTCACATGCATGTGTGACTCCCACACCAGCCTCTGCATGCACACGCACACACACACACACGCACACACACACACACACACACACACACACACACACACACAGAGGGCAGTAGTAGAGCACACACCAGTATACACACAGGAGACATAGGCTCTGACACCTAGGGTCAGAGGAAACTCAAGGGGGACAGCTATAGGCTATCTGGCCAGAGTGTCCTAACCAGTGCAGCTGGTTCAGGCATTAGGCCATGGCTTCAGCACAGAGCACAGGGACAGGGGCACACAATGAGAGCCAACTTGGGTCATCATAACAAGAACATTTGGCCAAAGTGAGGGTGTCATGTGTGTGTGTACACTGGGTGTCTTCAATAGGCTGGGGTCTGCCACCTAGGATTGGTCCAGATGCAGGCAACACAGCAAGCCTTAATCACGTTCAGGCTGAGCATCAGGGCTGCCAGGACCCTTCCAGCCAAAAGTAGATGCAGCCTGCATTCCATTTTCTGACCAGTGCAGAAGCCAGAAGCTGAACCAGCCAAGACCCTCATGGTTCCCCCTCCCCCACCCAGGTCAGTCTGAGCAAGACCCTGTGCTGTGGTGCTGTGGGCCACAGCTCTACCCCACACCCCACACCCCACACCCCACACCCCACACCCCACACCCCACACACAACACAAACACCATTTGCAAATATTTCTAAAAATGCTGAGAACAGGAACCACAGTGCAGGTGGAGGACTAGAGTGGAAAGCCCCACTCACCCATGGGACTAAAACTCAGAGACCCAGAACCATGGGGAGATTTGCATTGGGGGGATGTTGGCCCTGGATCAGTGATCCCAGAGAGTTCCTAATTAGTCACCCCCATCATGTCAACCACCCCACCCCCCAAAAAATGGCCAGGCCTAGGCTATGGCTGGGTTCCAATGACCAGGCCCTAAGGACAAGTCACAGAGGACTTCCTAGTGGACATATGCAGCAGACCTGCCCAGATGGATTGCAGAGTCAGAGGGGGCCCTCTGGCCAGGAAGGCCACTCAGAGGTGGACTGTGTCTTCATCTGCTCCCCTCTTAGCTCCTCATAGTCCATGCTGTCACTGTTGTGACCAGACCTGGCTAACCTGGATACCTGCATAACAAAGCCAAAGAAACAGTCCCAAGCCTTGAGATCCACAACTACTCCACCACAGACCTGCCTGATCTCAGCCCACATTTCTGGGACCACAAGAGTCCCTGTAAGATCCCACTCTGCTCACAAGGTTACATCAGGCCCCCTCCCACCAGCCAAGACCACACACAGGCAAGGTGATATGTGCGAGAGGCATTTCATGGGCACTCATGTCTGGGAGACACCTGGATCCTGACTAACCCAGCCTGTATCTCTGGAGAAGACTCTGTGCCTACCCAGCTAAGACTGAGCTTGGTATGATGCAGGGTCCCTGAAAGGACCTGAAGAGTAGTCAAAGATGACCCTTCCAACGCATAAAGACTTCTACTAACACAGTAAGGTAGACACACAATTATACCCAGATGCACAGACACACAGACATGCACAAAGGATATGCAGACACAAAGACATGCACAGACCTAGGAACACACATACAAACACACAGCTATATGCAGACAAATATACACAAAGGCTCACAGATGCATAGATATACAAGACGCATAGAGAGACAGACATAAATAGATACACACAGAGCACACATACATGTATACAGACAAATGGACACAGAGGCTCACTGATGCACAGATATACAAGACACACACAGTGAAGACACATAAAGACGTACAAGCAGACACATAGACTTAAAGACATACATGTTGACCCACAACACACAGAAAAATATACAAACACACTATAGGGACACAGAGACATGTAGACACAGACTCACAAACACAAACACAGAGGCACCCAGAAACAAAAACACAGTCAAGCATTCAACTCTCGACTGGACACACACATGGATATACACAGCACAGTCACCCAGACAAACATAACAGATACAGAAGTGCAGGTATTCATGTCTCACAGCACACACTAGTATTCACACACTGGTGTGCTCACAAACCCCACACACTCACACATACAGGTCCACACTGGCACACACGTTCTGAGGCCCATACTCAGCCACAGCCAGTTGACACCACACACCCCTCACACTCAAGCCCACACAGGTTCCAGAGTCTCTCTCAGCGCTGGAAGCACACCCCGGCCCACACAGGCTCTCAGGCCCAGGGGACACCAGACACACACACACACACACACACACACACACACACACACACACACACACGGGACATCACAGACATGTGTGGGATGCAAATGGAGCCTGTTCACAGGTTTCCTGAGGACCCACAGGCCTGTCCTTGGACATTTCCCTGGGAGAGGGGCTTCTTTCTAGAAACATAGAGACACTGCTCTTTACAGAGAAGCATTCAGAAAGGGGTACCACCACACACAGACCACATTAGACACACGCAGCTCTGCACTGCCCCACAGTCAAACAACACTCCATCACCTGGGCCCATGCAGGCACACAGGACACAGACATGGGCCCATGTGCTGGAGAGCTCTAGGCAATGGTAGCCAAGGTGCGTGTATCATACACACTAGCAAATGCTCACACCCTGATAACAGCCTGCAGTCTTGGATGAGACCCCACTATTCCTAATTTGGTGGGCACCCCAGCCCTGGGCCTGGACTCTCTGACCCTCATAGCCCACCTTACATCCCTGTATGTTGCTCAGCTGTGGCCCCTTCCCAACTCCTAGCCTGCCAGCCTGGAAGGCCCCACGCCTCACCACACATTCCCATGTTCTTGGGATAGGGCCCTGAACAGGCTCTGAACCCTCTGCAGCTCATGCCACTGCCTCCCCCTTGTAGCCCTCTCCTCCATACAGTGGCTGCAGGGGTCAGTGATGCAAAGCCATTCCCTCACCCCAGCCTGGACTAAGACAGCTACTGGGAAGGACAGTCTCTGACCCCAGCTTGGCCCAGGCCAGCCATGATGGGAGGACAGTCCCTGACCCCAGCCCAGGACAGCCAGGACCCTAGTGATCAACCCGTCTGCTGTGGAGAGAGCAACCCTTTAACCTAGGATAGCTGTCATGGAATGGAGTCAGGACCTGCCCTCTCCCATCATCTAGCCTGACCAGGGTTAGCAACCCTTTAACCCAGGGTAGCTGAGCAGGTAGCCCCTGACCTCTGCCCAAGCAGGATGATGGGAGAGGATAGGTCCTGACCCGAGTCCAGGACAGCTGCTGAAAAAAGGCAGGCCCTGGCCCCAGGCTTAGCCCAGGACTGCTGCTTAGGCATACAGCCCCTGACTCCAGCCCCAGAAATATGCTGGGGCTGCATCCCCTGGCTGTGGGAACTGAACAAATGTCCCCTCATTCCCCTCACCAGATAGGCACTATACAAGCCCATCAGGCCCCACTCCTAGGGCCCACAGGTCTCAGACCCACACAGGCCAGCAGCAGCTCGAGGCTGGGAGCCGGTAGCAGTAAGAGTCAGCTGTGCACCTTGACATGGGGTCTCAAAGAATGTAAGAACCAAGCCTCTCCTGGCTGCAAGCACAGGCTGCCACGGAGCTACACAAGCATGCGCACCTCTCCTGTGAGCCTAGTCAGAAAAAAGGAAGGAGCTGGGACATCCCACAATCCTGGGGCACCCCAATCTCATCTGAGCCCTCAGACACCTGGCTCTGGCACAAGCTCCTGCCCCGACTTGTTTGCCCTCACCCAACTATCCCAGACATGGTTTGGGACAATGGTAATTATGCCTTGGGGTTTTCTCTGTTAAAAGCACTGGCTTCTAATACACTTTGATGCACAGCGTGTTGTGAACTCCCATACTCTGAGGAAGCTTTGTTAAGGCAAAAGTGGAACTGGGGTCACAGCTCAACGCTAAAGTATGATTGTCTCACGAGCTAGAGCATGGTTGCTCACAGGAAGCCCTGGGTTTCCCTTTCAACACACACACACACACACACACACACACACACACACACACACACATAAAATAAAATAAATAAATAATTTTTAAAATTAAAAAACTTAAAAAAAAAAAACCCACGAGAGGCTGGCAGAAGCGAAGGTTCTTGGAGTGTCCCAGGGTCCAGGGAACAGCCCTCTCCTCACCATCCTGCCCTGACAGCAGATCACCTGGGTGCTGAGGGCTCCCTCTAGGGGACTGGATGGAAGTTCAAATGAAGAAAAGGGGGTAACGAACTAGGAGATTGGGGGTGCTGGTAAACTGGTCAGAGAAGCCACACTGGGCAGGCCAGGGGCACCCCCTAAGCCCACTCTCTGCAGCCCTGTCTGGCGCAGGATGCTGTCTGGCCAATGGAAAGCCACCGGCTCGGTGCCTCTCCCCAGGTTCCCCATGTTTGACACCAGCTCTCCTGAGGCCTCACAGGCCCGCAGCAAACACACAATCACAGGCCAAGATGGCTTGGCAACGTCCCGGGTGGTTGGAATACCAGGAACTTCCATTCAGGGCATTAGGCTCCACACAGTTCCACTGTGTTCAGGCTATGGCTCCCAGCCCTGGGCAGCTCTTGCCGCCTACCCTGGCTCCCATTCAGAAGCTGGAAGGACCAGCCTGATTGGAAGGGTGCCAACAGTCCTTTGGTCCCATCCTTCTGGATAGACAGATGTTCCAGAGAAGAGATGGAGGAGGTTGGAGCCCCATTTCCTACGGCTCTTCAGGAGGGGTCCAGGGTCTGCCCGCGCTGGTAGGGGCCTTAGCCTTAAATGTCTTACTTCACTGCAGCTGTGTGAGACTCTTCCTAGTGTCATAGGCTAGGGCTATGACCAGGCCGAGGGACACCAAGTCCCTGGAGGACAGCACTGCTGGGCAGAGCCCGAAGATACAGACTCATCTGCTGGCCTATGTATGGTCTGTTTTATGAGCTGAGGTTTCCAACTTAGGCAGCATAACACAAAGTACACGGGTTGGGGATTTAGCTCAGTGGTAGAGCGCAAGGCCCTGGGTTCGGTCCTCAGCTCCGACAAAAAAAAAAAAAAGACATAGTACATATGTGGACCTGTCTGTGGTGGTGACATGGATGGGGGAGGCTGAGAACTGTGGAAGCCTGGACTTAGGGTTGTCAAAGGGAATCTCAGGACAGTGTAGACATGTATGCCTCTCAAGAAGAACAAACAGAAACATACCCAAGCCAGATGGGTGGCCAAGTGGGTTCACCATGCCTAATTTCAAGCATAGGAGCTTAAAGATGAGGATCTTTAAGCATGGCTCTGAAGGTTCCCATAGACCCAAGCACCTCACACCTGTGTCCCTATCTTACAGACAGCCTGATCTTCCCAGTCAGACTATTTACTGAATGCCCATGTGGCCTACAAACCAGGCTTCCCTCCCAGGGCAGCAAGTGAGACATCTCCAACACCTGACACCCTCGGACCCACAGGACTGCCCCAACCAGGTAGGTAGCTGAGGGGGCTTCCCATGTCTTGTCTCAACCCCTCACTTAGTGTCCCAGGTCCATCAACTCAGAGATGTCCAAGTGCTGACCTCAGCGGCGTACTAGCCACAAGCATAAGCTTATGGCTCAGAACAAAGGTACAGACTGTGCCCAGTGCCCAGCTCAACCAGAGAACAACCCAGACCAAGTCTATTTTCATGCAGGAGCAGAGCCTAACCTAGTCTCCACAGTGACCACTATAGTCAGAAGACATCCCCCCCCCACCCCCACCCAGCCCAGCAGCCCAGAGCTGGCACTGGGCTGGCAAGCCCCACAAGCAAACTCTGCTGCCCCTGTGTGGCCATTGGCAACATTGCACCCACAGCACACACTCTCCCTAGGGATGATGGGGGCAGGGGATTTTGTCAGGTTGTGAGGGGCCACCTGCCCCATCTAGCTAGTATCTAAAGGGGTGCACTCCTATCTAGTAATTTTAGAAGGAAGCACATGCCCCCACCTACTTAGGGCATATAGGTGGCCAGATTTGGGGTACAGTCTTATACCCTGCTCCAGGAGCACACCTGCAGGATGTTGACCCCTGTGTACTTGTCCCAGCATCTTTAGACATATCCCACTCCTGGTACTTGAAGTTCTGCTTCCTGGAGCCTGTTGGAACTCCTATGCCAACCAAGATCTGGGGATGTGGTCAGGCCTAGCCCTGGGGCTGATCAAGGCACAGATAGACCAATGATGCCTCAGCCCCAGGTGTGCTTACTGAGTCCCCAG
Organism: Onychomys torridus; assembly: GCF_903995425.1. Lineage (NCBI taxonomy): Eukaryota > Metazoa > Chordata > Mammalia > Rodentia > Cricetidae > Onychomys > Onychomys torridus. Next base: position 80,613,411 of record NC_050456.1, on the reverse strand, counting down.
AGTAACCATAGTGCAGACCTGGTGCCCCCTGGTGACCATAGATGCCATTGCATGCCAGATTCAGATACTAGGCTCCACCCAGCCAGGTGTACTTTCAGTACAGGTAACATAAAACTGGCACAGAGAGAATGCACATGCAAATACCCGTGTGTGTGTGTGTGTGTGTGTGTGTGTGTGTGTGTGTGTGTGTGTGTGTGTGTGTGTTTACTCACTAGTGTCCCTAGTCATGACCACTGAGGCTCCAGTTAACTGCTCATATATTACCCATGGTGGTGTGACATTGATAAATGTAGACATTAAATAGTATTGACAGGCCAGCCCAAGTTTTTGGTTTTACAGTCTTATGCCCATAAGGTCTTGCAATTAGCCAAACTGTAGTCACCTTGGAAGTAGGTCACCACTAAGTCTGGAGACAGGGTCTGGAGACACTGTTCTCACATGATGCTGAGCCTGGACTAGGCTTTACCTGCCCTCTGTGGTCAGACTGTGCCCTCCCAGCCCATCAGCTCCCAACTTGCATTAAGATAATGCCCTCAGGAGCCAATCTCTGCTGCCACCATGTGGCCATTGGTGGCATTATCTCTGCAGCACACAGGGCAGGTTGGGAGGGACAGGCTAGCTAAAGCGGTGATTCTCAACCCCTTTGGGGTCAAATAACCCTTTCACAGGGGTCACATACCAGATATCCTGCATATCGAATATTTACATCATGAGTTCAAAACTATCAAAATTACAGTTTCAAAGTAGCAACAAAAATAATTTTATGGTTGTGGTCACAACATGAGGAACTGTATTAAAGGGTTGTGGCATTAGGGAGGCTGAAAACCACTGAGCTAAGGTGAATAGGGACACATGCCTGGGTTTTGGTGATCAAGTTGTGAGTTCAGACTTTTACTGCAGTTTGGGAGAGAGTCCAAGGCTCATGTCCTCTTCACAGTTACCCCAAAACTGTGCATGGCCGTGTGACAATGCACTGGCCATAGTTAGAAAAAAAAAAAAAAAAAAGGCCCCTTGCCGGGCAGTGGTGGCGCACACCTTTAATCCCAGCACTCAGGAGGCAGAGGCAGGCAGATCTCTGTGAATTCGAGGCCAGCCTGGGCTACCAAGTGAGTTCCAGGAAAGGCGCAAAGCTACAGAGAAACCCTGTCTCAAGAAAGAAAAAGGAAAAAAAAAAAGCCCCAAGGCCGGCTCCTGGGCCCCCTAGATTCCCAAATCCACACAGATGCATGGGGACATACCAGGCAAGAAAGAGGGGAGGGATTTATGACTGAGGTGGGGGGGAGTGTCAACAGAATTAGGAGACATCCAGGGCCAGCAGCTCCAGCCACCCCCACCTGTACCTGTCTCCAGGACCTGTTGGATTCCTAGGGCCTGGTGATACTTTGCAAACATGGTTAGGGCCAGTCCTAGGGCTGACCAGTGCCTTGTGGGGTCACGTCACATTGGCACAATTGCCTAAGCATCTGGTACACCTGCTGAGGCTCCACTATGACCACGGTGCATAGCTCGGGTGCCCCCTGGTGGACAAATGCACCATTGTCTGCTCTGCCAAGCCAGATTCAAAACTTGGCACCACCCCCCATTTGAAGGGGTCAAACAGAAACCCACTGCAGTAGAAGCTCTGTGTGTGTGTGTGTGTGTGTGTGTGTGTGTGTGTGTGTGTGTGTGTGTGTAATAAATATGAATGGCATCACCAAATAATGGGGAGACAAAGCCTAGCACGGCACTTCTCACCACCAACCAGAACTTCAAGTACCAGGAATGGGTTTTGCCTAATTGAGTTATTGGCCAAAAGATCCCATGGAAAACCCCAAACAGCTCAGGTAACTTCCAAGGCTATTGATTGCTCTCCACAAACTATAGTCAGGCCTTGCTGATGGAAGTAACACCCATCGATCTCACCGAACACGAGAAGCTGAGCTGGAGCCTACTGACTGTCTCATGGGACTGGAAGGTACTCTGCAAGGCCCCGCAGAAGAGTAGACACCAACCGGGCTGCAAACCCTTCCATCTACACTGTGACCTGTCTGCAGGACACACTGGTGCAATAGAGGCACAAGAGTCATGGGAGTCACCAACCACCATCCCATCCGATTTAAGCCCCACTCCGTGAGATGGGACCCCTGTCTAACCTGAGACTGCATAGGCCTCGGACCTAGAAGAAAGCCAAACACTACTGTCCTGTTAAATAAGCACAGTGATAAAATGACGCCTAACAACGCTTTGCTATACTCATAGGCCAGCGTCTTGTTCAGACATCACCAGAGAAGCTCCGTCAAGCAGGAGATGAGAACTAATACAGAACCTGCAGCCGGGCAGTGTGTTGAGGGTGAGGGGTCTTGGGACACTCCGTCTTATGTGGGATGTCTTCATGAAACCCCTCATCTCAGGGCTCAGGGAGCTATGCACAAGAGGAGGCAAAAAGACTGCAAAGAGCCAGTAGGGATGGAGGACGCAAAGGAAACTAGGCCTTCTGGACACAGCATGCCTGGCACACATAGGAACTCAGAGAGACCGGGGCAGCATGCACAGGGCCTGCACAGGTTCAAGCCAGGGGGGCTCTCATCACTGAGAGGGGAAGCAGACACAAGTCCCCATCCCTAATCTAGAAGCTCTCTTCATTTAACAACTGCTCACAAAGGGAGAATTAGTTTCCTCCAATGGAGTGTCACTGGGTATACCGACCACACTGGATGGAGCCCCCTGCCCAGAAGTCGATGGCCAGCCCAAAACAAGCGCCCTGGGATTTTTGGAGGGTTGGTTGTTTGGTTGTTTGTTTGTTTTGTAATCTCATAGATTTTGTTTGGGCTTTTTTTTTTTAACTCACTGGTCTTTTGTTTGTATATTATGATTTCCAATTTTTTTATTTTATGGGTGTGTGTGTGTGTGTGTGTGTGTGTGTGTGTGTGTGTGTGTTTCTTGTGCTTTTTTTCTGATTTGTTTTATTCTGGTTTGTTTGTTTGTTTGTTTGTTTGTTTACCTGTTTGTTTTCTAAAGAGAGAAAGTTGGATCGGTGGAGAGGTGGGTAGCATCTGGGAAGAGATGTGGAGGGAAATCCTGATCAGAATATAGTGTATAAAAAAAATATATTTTCAATTAAAAAAAAAAAAGAATTGGCCCCACAGACCCAGCTGGGAGGACTCTCAGGTAGAGATGACAAAAACATACCCTACCCAGAGAGTGCACATGACTCTGTGTGTTCGTGTGCGTGTGCATGTACGTGTGCTTGTTTACACACCCATGTCTCTAATCCTCCCCATTGAGGCCCTGTACAATTGTTCACATTACCACAAGTGGGTGGGTTACCATTGTCAGTCTGAGAGAGGGTCACCACTGAGTCTGGAGCCAACGTGTGGAAGTTCTGGGATGTTTAGAGTTGAGTCTGGGCTAAGGAAGGAAGGACCCTGGGCTCCAAGCCTGGGCTGAGCTCCAGTGTCTCCTGCAGTCAGGTTGCTAATCCCACAGCCCTGCTTCTTCTAACCTGCTGGAGACCGGGACCTGCACGAGCAAGGCTCTGCTGACACCATGTGGCCACTGGCAAAATTGCACACACAGCCCTCAGGAGGTTCTTATTAAAGCAGGTCGGGGAAGGACCGTTTTCTCAAGGCAGGTGGGGTCAGTCGTTCCTTTCCCTAGTGTGGGAGAGGGCACATGCCCTGTTATGGTGAGAAAGAACATGTGTCCCATCTATCTAAGGGTAGAGGAAATGTGCTTGCCCTGTACTTGGTGGTCAAGGTAGGGGGGCAGGCTTACACACCCAGAGGTTCATGCCCCTCTCACGGCGTAATGCTCAGCCAGGCTCTGTCTGTGATCATGTGCACGGTTACTATCAGCAGGTTCCAAAGCCCAAGCCAGGCTCCTTAGCAGCTAGACTCCACACTCCATGTGGGCACATGGCAACACCAGGCACAAAGAGGGTGTATGACTGAAATGAAGGTGTGTTCAGGAAATTTCGTCAGAATTAAGGAACCCTGAGGACCAGTGTCTCCAGCCAACCCCACCTGTACTTTCTTGTGGGCCGCTGAGTTTCTGAGGTCTGATGGGAAACTCAGTATCTAGCACTGAGAGAGGATGGTCAGTCCCCGCCCTGGATCTGCTGAGTCAGGTCTCACTCACTGGCAAGTCAACCAACACCCGGTACACCTGCTGAGTCTCCGCAATGAGCAAGTGCAGCGCTCGTGTGCCCCCTGGTGGCTAGATGCACCATTGCGTGCTCTGCCAAGCCAAGCTCAAAGAACTGGCTCCACCCAGCCAGGTGGACGGACACTCAGGTACTAGTGACAAACACAGGCTTAGAGAAAGTACACATGACTGTAGGGTGTGTGTGCATGCGCACGCGCTCGCACGTGCACACGCACTTACACATCTGTGTCTCTAATCCTCCCCACTGAAGCCCACACACAACTGTTCACATTACCATAAATGATTGAGGCATGGACAGAGATGAACACTGGTAGAAACAGGGTTCCAGAGTTCATATGATGATTTTAAAGTCTCACTACTGGCCAGGATTCTCTGAATCTAGAGCCAAGGTGTGGCAATTCTGGGATATTTAGAGTCAAGTCTGTATTAGGTGAGAACTGGTCCTATTTTAAGGTAGAAGTATTTAGAGTCAAGTCTGTATTAGGTGAGAACTGGTCCTATTTTAAGGTAGAAGAAGAGCATGTGTCAGGCTCCACAGCCCCCACCATGGTCAGGCCATGACCTCCCAGGACCAACCAAGCACATGTTTGGTGTCCACGGGAGCAGAGCTCTGCTGCCACGGTGTGGCCACTGGGACACTACATCTGCTGCTCACAGACGCTCTTGTGAAAAGGGACTGCCCAGTCTACTTGAGGTAGGAGAGGACACAAGTCCTCTCGGTGACCAAGTTGGGGTTGCAGACTTAGACTGCAGTTTGGGGAGACCGGCCCAAAACTCATGCTCCCCTCATGGTCATCCCCTGCTGTGCGTGTGGTATGTGTTCCATCTATCCAAGAAGGTAAGGGGTGTATGTGGGGGTCATGTCAGGGCTGAAGGTTTATACCAAAGATAATGGAGGACACCCTGAGGCTCGTGTACCCTGTGGTAGTCCCGAAGCTCTGTACAGGGTTTGTACACAGTCACTGGCAATGGATCCCAAGGCCAGAGCCAGGGCCCTGGGAAGACTGAGCTCCTATTTCCCATGTGGACACATGGCCACAACAAGACCAAAAATGGTTTGTTACTGAGGTGAGACAGTGTTGATCGGGTGTCCGCAGAATGGGGGGACACCGCTCCTTACCTGCCCTTGTATCTCCAGTACTTGTTGAGTTTCTAAGACCTGGTGAGAGACCTTTTGCCAACAGGGTACCACTGTGGCCAGGAACAGCTTGCCAGGGCCATCAGATCACACTGGCGCATGGAGCTTAGATGCCCCCTAGTGTCCAGTTACATCACTGCATGCTCTACCAGACCAGGAGGGATCTGGAGAGCAGGGAAAGAAAGCGAGTGATGTGAGTGATGTAGCGGGAATCTTAAAGGTACTTACTAATAAAATCAAACCCAAGGCCAGTTATTGGGGTGAACGCTGGAAGATCAGAGAAGCAGAACAACCCACAGCTTCCTCACCTTGCCAGTTCCTCAGCTGGTCTTGTTTCCTCAGACTGCAAGCTTCTGAGTCCTCATCCAGATGAATCTCAGCTGAACTGCTGCTCAAAGCCTAAAAGCTTAACCAGCCAAATGCTTCTAGTTTCTGGTCCTCATGCCTTATATACCTTTCTGTTTTCTGCCATCACTCCCTGGGATTAAAGGCTCGCTCTCTGGGATTAAAGGCGTGAGTCACCATGCCTGGCTGTTTCCAATGTGGCCTTGAACTCACAGAGATCCAGAGGGATTTCTGCCTCTGGAATGTTAGGATTAAAGGCATGAGTGTCACCATTTTCTGGTCTCTGTATCTAGTGGCTGTCTGTTCTCTGACCCCAGATAAATTTATTAGGGTGCTCAATATTTTGGGGGAACACAATACCACAGGGTCAAGGTCCTTCCATACCTCCAAAAAAACCTCAGAGGCAGACACACACACATGACATGGGCACATGTGGAGGTCAAGGGACACCCTCAGGTGTCAGTCCTCACCTCCCCCTTTGTTTGAGACAAGGTCTCTCTGTTGTTCACAACTGCACACACCAGGATAGTTGGAGTGCATGTTTCTGGGGATCCTGTCATTACCTTAGGAGCATTGGGGTTACAGACACAGGTTACCACACCTGGCTCCGTGCAGGCTCTGAGGATTCAAACTCAGGTATCCACACTCATTAGGCAAGCACTTTACCCCCTGAAGCCCTGTGTTTTTATCTGTAGGCTTTAATTGTAAAGTCACTCTGGTGTAGGATGGTTCTTACTTCAACACATGAACCTCTTCTGAGTGGTTAGTTTAAGCTGCCGCTTTTGCTGCCATTACCAGGGTCTTCTGTCTTAGTTCCCATTGTGGGATTTTCTTGTTCATGGCATTTTCTATTTCCTTCCTGTGTTCATCCTGCCAATAGATAGATAGATGGATGGATAGATATTTGGTTTTTCGAGACAGGGTGTCTCTGTGTAGCCCTGGCTATTCTGGAACTCACTCTGTAAACTAGGCTGGCCTCGAACTCACAGAGATCTATCCACTTCTGCCTCCTGAATGCTGGGATTAAAGGCGTGCACCAACACCGCCCGGCTTCTTCTGGTTTCGAACATTATACTTTGTCATTTTATGGTGATTGCTCTGGGAGCCATCCAACTCATTTATGGAATTTATTGATCCTAACGTCCTTCCAACAAGACATATATTTTAGCCTAAGTCTCCACACAGCCCCACTCTCTTCCGCTAACCACGTCGAGTCCTCTGGATTGCAGTGACGAGCCCCACGTCCTCTTGTGGTTGCCATCATGCCCTTTCTCCAATAAGAGGCTTCTCACTTGGCTTCTTGCATTGCCTGCAGCAGCTCCTGGTCCTCTGCCCGGACAATGAATGTTTTCATTGCATGCCGGCAGGGAGCAGGCAACTCCACAGGACCAGCTTCCATGAAGATCAGGATTTGGTCAAGAGATTGGCCCAGGCCCCGGCAGTCCGAGGCATGCTCAGCTTTGGGGTCATCAGAGTCTTGTCAGGGTCCTGTCAACACTGGCAGGCAGGTCAGCCTCAGGCCCTGCAGCAGCTGCTCAGCCTTCAGCGGCCAAATGACAGTGCTTGGGCACCCTCTGGTGGCCTCTCTGCATCACTGCATCTCTGCCCGCCCCACCCAGCCAGAGTGGCAGTTTTACCCGACTTCCGTCTCCTCTCGGGGACATGGCCTCTCCTCCTAGGACTCACCTGTGCAAGTACCTGAAGCCCATTCCTAGTACTGGGAAGGGAACACATAGCCTTATAGCCCTCCTCCACCACAGCCAGATGTGACCAGAGGATGTGACCAAAGAGGTCTCTGTGAAATTCTGCCTCTCCCCTTGTTCGGGCTCCCGAAACGCTGTAACACCAGCTGATTCCCAGAAGGCCTCTCTCCTGCGGCCGAAGTCCAAACAGTCCAAGAGGGCACCCATCAATGCTGCCGAACCAGAAAGCCGTTCCTCTTGATCGTGATTGTTTTTTGTTTTTTTGTTTTTTTTTTTTTGGAGCCTGTCCTGGACTAGACCAGGCTGGTCTCGAACTCAGAGACCCACCTTCCTCTGCCTCCCGAGTGCTGGGATTATAGATGTGTGCCACCACCGCCCGGCTTTGATCGTGATTGTAAACAGCAAATAAAACCCTTTCCACATCAATTTTCTACAGTGAAACTGAATTCACACAGTGCTCACCCGGAGCGAAGGGTGACCTCATGGTCTCCACGGCCGTTATGACTATCAATTGTATTAATTCCACCTAATTAAATTTGTGCAGCACTGATTGTACCAAGAGGCTTTGGTTTCTTTGCCAAGTTTTGGTCAGCACAAATGCTTCCAAGGGCAGCTTGTTGACTGGTAAAACGTACTTATTCTTTTATCCATAATATTCCTTCGTCACCGAGTAAGAGTGAAGTCTTAATTAAAGTCAGTCCTGCCAGGAGTGCCGTACAAGCCTATGGGAAGCTGAGGCGGAAGGGTCCCACGTCTGAGGGCAGCCTGGGCTACACAGGGAGACCCTGTCTAGACACAAACAGCTCTGGCGAATGCAGACATCTTTGAGTCTTGCACTCAAACATGAAGGTTGAACACGTGCACTCACCAGTGTTCTCCCCCAAATGCCACCAAGACAGAATCTGGTAACAAAGCCAGATGCTTGCTTCTCTGGCCCCTCCGGAGGCTGCTGCTCAGAATCTCAGCGCTCCCAGTAAAGACCCAGCTCTCAGATGAGGAGGCATGGGGAGACTAGGTCACACAGTAAGGAGACCACCGCCAAAATGTGAACCCGGGTAAGTGCCTGTGACCAATAACTAAACTGACAAGGTCCGGAGGAGAAGAGAAAGAGATGCCACAAGATTGGGAACAGCTCGCGGTGGTGGTAAGTTCAGGTAGCAGTGGGTGGGCATGGGGCGGAATGCAAGGCAACCAGATTCACATCGCAGCCCCAGGAAGGCTCTGAGCCCAGAGGCAGCCGTATGAAGGTGCTGTGCGGGAGGGGGAGAAGACAAGAAGAGGATGAAGACTCAGCAGGAAATTAAAGAGATCACTATTCCCTGTCTGTGGCAAGTGTCCCACATTTACATATTTATTCATGTATTTATAGTGTGTGGGTTTTTTATGGCACACTTTAAGAATTTGCATCTCATCTTTGCTCAGAGGCCATGTTAATCTTCTCTGTTGTTCCATTTTTAGTATATGTGCTACTGAAGTGAGCATGCATGTGTGTGTTTTATGTGTGTACATGTCCGTGTATGTGTTTGCATATATAGGTCAGAGGTCAATGCTGTGGATCTTCTTCAATCACCCTTCATTTTATTTTTAAAATGCTTTTATTGGTGGCTGGAGAGATGGCTCAGAGGTTAAGAGCACTGACTGCTCTTCCAGAGGTCCTGAGTTCAATTCCCAGCAACCACATGGTGGCTCATAAACATCTGTAATGAGATCTGGTGCCCTCTTCATACATGCAGTCAAAAATGCTGTATACATAATAAATAAGTAAATCTTTAAAAAATAAATAAAATAAAATGCTTTTACTTATTCTTTTTTAATCTTTTTTATTTAGTGCACTGGTGTTTTGCCTGCATATATGTCTGTGTGAGGGTGTTAGATCTCCCAGAACTGGAGTTATAGACAGTTGTGAGCTGCCATGTGGTTGCTGGGAATTGAACTCAGGACCTCTGGAAGAGCAGCCAGTGCTCTTAACCATTGAGCCATCTCTCCAGTCCCTATTTGTTTTTTAAATTTTTCATACATATATACGTACAATGTATTTTGATCACATCCACCTGCCACTACTTCCCTCCAACTTCTTGTAGTGCTCCCCATGTCTCCCTTTTATTATTATTATTATTATTATTATTATTATTATTATTATTATTAATCAAAGTCCAATTAGTGATGTCCACATACACATGAGCATGGTGGCATCTACTGGGTCATGGGCAACCTACCAGAGGCCATGTCCCCAAAGGAGAGTGGCGTCCCCTCCCTGAGCAGCCAACTGCTAATAGCTCCCCACCAAGGGGATTTTGACTGACTTGATCTTGTTTTGATCCAGCTCTGGGTGTCACCACTGATGCCCCTTCCTCTCCAACAGGTGGTGTAGCAGCTCCAGTACTCTGAAAGAGTTCCTGGCCAGTCAAGATGGATTTTTCTAAACTCTGCAACCAAAATAAGTGGATCTTCAGCAATACGATCTTACTATCTAGTTCTGGTGGACAACCGAGAAAGGGCAAGAGCTGCTGTGATTGCTGTGTGCAGTGGCCATGTCATGTTCAGAAGCCAGTACCTCACAGCACGACTCCCATCTGCTACCTCTTACATGCTTTTCACCCCCTCCTCCATGTTCCCTGAGCCTTGGATAGGGGAGGCTTATACAGATGTTGTTTATAAGTGGCAGTTTGGCCAGTTATGAATCTGCAGTAACCACTACCCACTACAGGAAGGGGCTTCTCTGACCACACCTGAGAGCCACACAAACCTGTGAGTATACACAAACATGTGTAGAAGGTGGTTTGAGCATTGAACATGACAAGACTAGATTCCCCACAGGACCTACGATCTCGCTGGTCAGAGGCTTTTGACCGGGTATCGGACATGAAGTTCTTTCCTGTGGAACAGGCCTCAAACCCAGTCAGAAAGCACTTGGTTACACCCATAACCATCTTGTCAACTATTGTACCAGTGGGCAGTGGGCACATATTACTGGGCAGAATGATACTGTAGCATGCAAGGTCCATCTTGAAATCAAAGATCCTCCTGCCTCTGCCTCCTTAGTGCTAGGACTAAAAGCATGTGCCACCATACCCAACCTAACCCATTTCTTGCGAGCAACATTGTTCACCCAAGCATATACTTAGTTCAAATAATTTTAGGTAGCTTACAAAGTAGTGAATTCCCATAAGGCTTCTTCACAGATCCCTAGCTTTGGCTAACCTAATCTTTATCCTCTCTGCTCCCCAGTTCCCCCAACCCCCCATTCCACACTTAAATCTTTAACACTAAAACCCCTTCCTGCCAGGCATGATGGTGCACACCTTTAATCCCAGCACACAGAGGTAGAGGCAGGTGAAGTTCTGTGAGTTCGAGACCAGCCTGGTCTACAGAGTGAGATCCAGAACCACCAGAGCTGTCACATAGAGAAACCCTGTCTCAAAAAAAAAAAAAAAAAGAGGAGGAGGAAAAAGAAAGGAAGGAAAGAAGGGAGAAAGGGAAGGAGGGAGGGAGGGAGGGAGAGAAAGAAGAAAGAGAAAACTCCCTCCCTCTATTTTCATATTACCTGTGTTCTACTATCCCCTCAAATTAAGTTTTTCCTTGTGCTGAAGGTTTGTAGGTTTGAGGACAGCTATCCATGTACCCCTTCCTTCACTTTGGTTAAGCCTCCTGACACCCCAGCACTTCCCATCCCCATACCTCTTCATGCTTGATTTAGGCCCTGTCCCCTCATGTGTGTTTATCTTTCCCTTCTGTCTCAAGTATTACTTCCAGAATCCTCTGCGGAGCTGGCCAGTGTCACAGACACCTTTAATCTGTTTTTGCTGTGGAAAGTTTTAATTTCTCCTTGAATTTAATAGTTTTTCTGGGTATAATATTCTAGGTTTAGAGTTAGGATCTTTCAGAATTTGGAATTTGTCTTTCCAGGCATCTGGCCTTGAAAGTTTCTATTGAGGGGCTGGAGAGATGGCTCAGTAGTTGAAAGAACTTGTTGCTCTTGCAAAGACCTTGGATTTGATTCCTAGTACCACACAGCAGCTAGCAACCATTTGTAACTCCAGTTCCACATGATTCAGTGCCCTCTTCTGGCCTCTGTGGACACCTTATGCATGTGGTGCACAAACATGCATGCAGTAAAAAGACCCATACACATAAAATGATAGATAAATAGACAGACAGACAGATAGATAGATAGATATTTTCTTAAGTTTCTATTGAATAATCAAGTACTACTGTTAATGAGGTAGATGAATTTGCCTTTGTAAATAACTGGACCTTTCTCTCTTCCAGCTTCTAATACCTATTCTTCATTTTGTATTTGTAATGTTTAAACTACAATGTGTTATGGAGCTTTATTTTCTGGTTCTGTCTATTTGGTGTTCTGTAGGCCTCTTGCGTCTACATGGGCATCTCCTTCTCTAGGTTTGGAAATTTTTTCTTGTATGACTTTTTACTGAAGATATTTTTATGCCTTTGGTGTGGTATTCTTCTCCTTCTTCTGTACTTACAATCTGAAGGTTGGGTCTTTCTGCAGTGTCCCAAATCATACCCACACTCTGTTCATTATTTTTATTTATCATTGACTTTAATTAGTGAACCAGTTCCTCTTCTTTGTCTTCTAGGGTTGACAGGCTTTCCACATGATCATTCTATTGGTGAATCTTTCAAATGAAGTTTTCATTTGGCATATTGACTTTTTCATTTCCAGAATCATTTTAACTTGGGTTTTCTTCAGGAGTTCTACCTCTTGATTGGACTCTATTTTCACAACTTGCATTGATATCTCTGTTTCATTCGGACCCTTGATATTTTTCTCTTGGAGCATTTTCGTATCTTCTTTAAATGGTTTAAACACAGTTATAATCATTATTTCGAACTCTTTGTAAGGGAGTTCTTCCAGGTCATTCTCACTATGGAATTAGCAATTTGAGGGGTATACATTGTCATAGCTCTTCATGTTCCTTTTGTTTCTTCTCTGGGACTTTAACATTTAAAGCAGTTTGGGGTTGAGTTTGTCTGTCTGTCTTTTCATTCAAGTCATCCTTCTGATTTGGGTGTAGGTATGTACAATGTTCATGAGAGTATTGAGATGCTTTCCTCTGTGGGACTGTCATTGAGGGCTGCAGGTTCTATCCCTAATTTTCTTTTTAGAGTTGGCTACACCCTCTGTTAACAATCTCTATCAAAAGGTCAGCACACCCCTTACTGGCCCTCTCCCCCAGCACCTTATGGGATGGCTCTCCAAGTCTAGATGCTCTTGAGTCGACCAGTGGTTGTGGGATTGAACAACAAGGTAGGGAAGTATGAAGTTGGGAGGCCTCTGGGATGAGAAGGAGCAGGGATACCTGGTGGGTCAAGATTCAGGGAATCTAAGTGAACTCACCTTATTTTTTTAGACAAGGTCTCTCACTGAACCTGGAGCTCACTGGTTGTCACCAGTTAGCCAACAAGCCCCAGGGATCCTCATATCTCTATCTTCCCTGTGCTATGGTTACAAGCACATGCCACCACATCTATCGTCTTATGTGGATGTTGGGGATCAGAACTCCAGTTCTCATGCTTGCATGGCATGCACTTGCCAGCTGAAGCATTTTCCAGGCTCTGTGTCCACTTTGTATAATAGCCATGCACTGGCTTTCATGATGCCAGAAGATGCTCTGCAGGCTGCAGGGGGAGAAAGACATTAATGATTTTATCCAGCACCGGACCCTGCATGCTTCAGTACTGACCTGTCCCTGTGCCCCCTGGGACAACAGTGGAAAGACTGTTATGGGATGACTGATTGTTCTGTGACTGGACTTGAAGCCTGCTCCACAGGAGAGTTTCATATGTGGTACTATAATCCTGTTGGAAAAAAAAATGGTAGGCCCTAAGGTATAACCTGCTATTGTTATTTTGCTAAATGCTCATGCTGTAAAATTGCCTACTCTACTAAACCTTATTTTTGTGCCCATAGACCTGGGCTGCTCTCAACCTTGAGCAAAGAAGCTTCCTTTTGCAGAGGGGGCAGTCGGTGGAGAGAAGCACAGCTGGTCCGAGTGATGAGACTAAGTGCTCAGCCCCAAACAAGACGTCTGTAGTAATCTCCCCATCATCAAGGTTCAGGGAACATCGAGGAAGAGAACCCAGAAAGAAAGTGAGTGTCAGAGGGCAGGAAGGAGTGTGTGAAATCCTTCTGGACATGCCACAGCCATTGCATTAGTGAATTCATAGCAGCTGTGGTTACCTGAGCAAGGTCAAGACAACTAAAACCCCAGCATAGGTGGGATAGATCATTTCCAGGCCTCATCTCATACTAAGGAGCTGTTGGCAGTGGGTAGCTGCTAGAGGAGGGAAAAACCATTGTTTTCTGAGGCTGTAGCTACTGTTAGTCTCCAGTTCCAGTGGATGGCCCTATACCCTCGCACATATGAGCAGCAATAACTGCATGTAGTGGGTTATCAAAAGAAAACAAGAGAGGACATAAATATAGGAGGGAAGAGGCATGCTGGGAAGGGTTTGGGCTATGGGGCAGTTGCAAAAGGGGAACTTAGGGTTATATGGTCATATTTCATTGTAGACATGTATGAAATTCTCAAAAACAACGGAACATTCTAAAAGAAAATAAAGGGGGTGATTTTCCAGATGCCTCTGACCTTGGAGAAGAACTTCCATCTACAGACTGGCTTCATTCTTCATCGCCATGTCTGGGACATGCCACACGGCTCAGCAGAGCTGGGATTTACGTGTCTGGATTTCAGTCTCATCAGCGTAGGAAGGCAACGGGAAAGCCGCCGGGACTGCTTACGGTAGCCACAGAGTGTCAGCACAGACCAAGGCAAGAGAGACATTTGAAAAAGACAGCTAAGCAAGTCCTTCCACAATGTCTCCGGCCTCAGCTGGGACTCAACTTGGGGTGTGTAAGGAACAGTGACTGCACAGGACCAAGTCCAGCCTCCCTCATGTCACACGCCAGGAGAGGGCTCCCTGTCCACAACAGGTAGCTCTCCTCCTGAGTGTCGGGGGGCAGAAGGGCAGGAAGTGTGAGGGGGAAATCTCCTCACCGAAGCAAGCTAACAGGAAGCTGTCAGCCCTGAGGAACAACAGCCTGAGGGTCAGTGAGGCTAAGAAGCATTTTCTCCACAAGGGCCAAAGGGACCCAGGGCTGAGTAACAGAAGAGGGGGCACAGGGGCGATGGCCTCCAAGACAGGAATACTAAAAACAGGCCCATGGCAGAGGCTGGGAAGGAGGCCTGAGGGCAATGTTCAGATCAGGAGCCCACCGCTCTGCTCCACGAGGGTTATACCACATGGTTGCACTCACCTCCTGCCCTATGGAACTGCAGCCGTGAGGCCTCAGCTTCCACCAGTACCTCAGTCCTGGACTGTGAGCCTCAGGCAGCTTTGTAACTAGGCAGTCTGTGCTGCAGCAGCACTGGAGCCCAGACACCAGCTTTGTTGGATGTAAGTAGACAATGGATAATGGAAGGCAAGTAAATTGCACGTGTCTAAAGTAAACCTATGTAGTAGAATATTATTTCAGGGTGTGTTACTTTTGTTGATGTTGCATTTGTTTAACTCTGTGAAGCTGTGTTCCTGTGCCTGTATAAAACACCTGATGGTCTAATAATAAGCCAAATGGCCAATAGTGAGGCAGGAGGAAGGATGGGAGGGGCTGGCAGGCAGAGAGAAGTTATAGAAAGAGAAATCTGAGAAGAGAGGATTTGAAAAGAAGTAGCCATAGAGAAGGTGGAGGACTTCAGGGGCCAGCCACCCAGCTACACTACCAGCAATGGAGGAAGAGTAAGATTTACAGAAGTTAGAGAACGGGAAAAGCCCAGAGGCAAAAGGTAAATGGGATAATTCAAGTAAAGAAAAGCCAGCTAGAAACTAAGCCAAGCTAAGGCAGGGTGTTCATAAATAATAATAAGCCTCCGTGTGTGAATTTATTTGGTAGCTAGGTGGCGGGCCCCTCCAAAAAGAAAAAAACAAACAACATTTTGGTGCTCAATGTGGGGCTTAAATATCCATCTAGAGCCTGAGGAAGCTGAACAATAACAACAAAAGAGGGATACGGCTCCTTTAAGAGTTTTGGCCAGACAGTTTCTGCCGGTCACTGAGCCCCCTTGAGCAGCTAGTAAGTTAAGTAGGGCCCTAAAGATACTTGGTCCACAGACAGCAGGAGGCAGTAAGGAGAAAAGTATGCCCCCATTCCCAAGAGTTAGGGGTTGTGGGTGGTTTTGGTTATTTGGTGGGCTATGGATGTTTGTTATCATTTAGGGGAATATAGAAAAACTAATAAAAACACCTGCCACAGTGTAAGCATTGGCATTCTAGAGCTCTAGGAAAGCTAAATGCAGTTCCTGGTCAGACAAACCTCCAACCAACGGGCAGCGAGTTTCAAGCTTGGTTTTCATCGCCCAATAAGTGGGCAGAGCCAGCTGAGAGTCACACACGGAGAATCCAGGTGTAGGTTAGCAGTCTAAGGTTTGCTCATATGATCAAAAGAGGCTGAAGACATGCAATTAAAGAGGACCAGATGGAAAAACCATATAAGCAGGTTACAGTCTGTTTAACAATGTGCGTAGGCTTAAGAAAAGGAAAGGGGTATAATCATAGAAAAAATGAGTAGTTTATAAAATAAAGTCTTTAAAGAGAGAGTAAAACAAAGAGCCATGTAAGATGGGAGATACACAGGGAGTCTGAATCCTGTATGTTATTGTGTTGATTTCGAATGTTCTGACTGTTGAAAAGCAAAGGACAGCTGCAAAGAGACCTGGAATTGAAAGAGGGACTATTGAAATCAATCGGCTTATATACGTTAGGAATGCCTTAACTTTTAAGAAGTAGAAAAATATATTTGTCAAATGGAAGTCAAAAATGTGTTGGAGTTTTGTTCCCACAGGAGATGAGAGGCTGTGGATTCCTTTAGGGTTAATATAGATTAGGTTTGATCAGGCAAGACCTCCTGAAACTTGACAAGTGATATCTATCAGCAAAGGTTACTGCTGTTCCCAGGACTTGGTCATTATCTCAAATTTTCTCTCTGGGACCCTAAACATACTTCATCCACAGACAGCAGGAGGCAGTATGGAGAAAACTACACCCACATTCCCAAGAGTTAGGGGTTGTGGGTGGTTTTGGTTATTTGGTGGGTTATGGACATTTGTTACCATTTAGGGAAATATAGAATATTGATACAAAATTTAAGATATTTTTGTTACACTGTATATATGTTTCTACTCTTGTTTAAAGGATTTTTGTATATTGATAAAAATTTAAGGTAGGGCTGGAGAGATGGCTCAGAGGTTAAGAACACTGGCTGCTCTTTTGGAGGTCAAGAGTTCAATTCCCAGCACCCATATGGTGGCTCAACCATCTGTAATGAGATCTGGTGCCCTCTTTTAAATAAATAAATAAATAGCCAGGCAATGGTGGCGAACACCTTTAATCCCAGCACTCGGGAGGCAGAGGCAGGCGGATCTCTATAAGTTCGAGGCCAGCCTGGTCTGCAAAGCAAGATCCAGGAAAGGCACAAAGCTACACAGAGAAACCCTGTCTCAAAAAAACAAACAAACAAACAAACAAATAAATAAATAAAAGGTAAAGTTCTAGTTTTTGAAAGCTATTACTATAAAATATATAGGACAATCAAGAAATATAGGTCAGTAGTCAGTCATTTCTAACAATCAAAACTGTAGATTGGAGTTAGGTATGTTTCTAAGTTAAAGAGATATATTTTAGATATATAGATAGGTCTTCAAGTCTTTCAAAGACATATAGAATATGGCATTTATAATATTAACATCCTTCTGGATCTTTGATGGAGTTGAAGACTAAATAGTTACAGTTGCAGTTTCCCTTAGTGATGATAGAAAGTAAATTAGGTGTAAAATTTTGGGTTCACTAAGATAGGATAAATAATGTAATATTTTCTTTGAATATGCCAACTACAAATGGACAGAATGTTGTCAATCCTACTTGATCATTGTTTTTGTTGTTTGTAGTTTTACTATGTTAAAATTAAAACCTTTATTTTTATTTAGACAAAAAAGAGGAAATGTTGTAGAATACTATTTTAAGGACTGTTACTTTTGTTGATGTTGCATTTGTTTAACTCTGTGGAGCTGTGTTACTGTGTCTGTGTAAAACACCTGATGGTCTAATAAAGAGCTGAATGGCCAATAGTGAGGAGAAAGGACAAGCGGGGCTGGCAGACAGAGAGAATAAATGCAAGGAGAGATCTAGGAAGAGAGGATTTGAAAAGGAGGAGGAAGAGTAAGATTTACAGAAGCAGGAGAACAGGAAAAGCCCAGAGGCAAAAGGTAAATGGGATCATTCAAGTTAAGAAAAGCCAGCTAGAAACTATAAGTCAAGCTAAGGCCAGGCATTCACAAGTAATACTAAGTCTCCATGAGTGAATTTATTTGGGAGCTGGGTGGTGGGGCCCCAAAAAAAGAACAAAAACTATCAAGAACTTCGGGGGAGTCCAGCCCCTCGATAGTCCCCTTGCAGGGCCCTGGAAGAATCTACAACCAGATGATAATTAATCTTTAAAGAAGGAAATGAATCTATGTACATGAAACTCCTTAGTCCACACACTTTATTATTTTGTGATGGTTCTCTCTCTACACAGCTTCTATTCTGCTCTCATGTCTAGCTCCTTTCTAGCCTGATTTCTCTATATTTATCTACTGTCCCTCTAGGTTCTATCTTAATTCCTTCATCTAGTTCTGCCCCTTCTAGGTTCTCCTCCATCTTGTTCTTCCCCATCTCAGCTCCTCTCCCATCTTGTTCTTCCCATCTGGCTCTTCCTCCTTTCCCATCTCGTTCCTCTAGTACTCTCTTCTGGCCCTTCAATCTAGCTCTTCTCATCTCAGTTTGTTCCTCTCCAGTTCTTACCGTCTAGTTCTTCCATTCCCTTTTCTCTTCTCTGACCCCCTGTGCCCTGGGAGTCCCAGTATACATACACTTAGAAGCAGTATTCCCTTAGCAGTGTGAATCCAGGCTTCCAGGGTCAAACGGAAGGGTGATAAGAATCACATAGAGAGGCAATAACTGTTAATTATCATTTGCAACCCCAAAGGGAAGTGACCAATGGGGAAATGAATTAACTAAAGGCTAAATTCGGATAATATCTAAGAAGAGGGATCTTATGTGCTCAACTATAGTCTTAAACATGATTAGTAGAAAATGTTAAGAATCTGTAAGTTGCTAGGTCAATGGGAGAAAATAAAACTGCCTTCTTTTTTCCTGTGGCTCCTATCTGTCCAAGCTATCTGCCATTTTTGTGCAGGGTGAGGGAAAGTGTGCTCAGTCACTAGGCAACCTGTGTACAGGTAGATGCCTCTGGTGATAGTTAAAGGGAGATCTGGAACTGGAGGCAAGATTTGGGAAAGGAGGAAGTTAAGCTTAATTGGTACATCCACCAGGCCTTCTCAAACAGGTAGCCTGGATGCTTAAGTCTGTTCTTAGAGAGTACAGAGGTATCTCTGATAAGGTACTTTCTTCCATCTGGGGATGGGCCTGGCCGGATGCTGCCAATGATGATAATTACAGGGAGGCTTGAGCTGGGGTTCTGGCTGAGCATAGCTGTCAGCACAGAAGGTTATCTAAATATTCCTAGAAGTGGTTAGGAAAGGAGTTAGAGGTCTGTAAGTTAGTCAGGCTGTAAGAAAGGAGGGTCTGGGCTGGAGAGATGGCTCAGAGGTTAAGAGTACTGTCTGCTCTTCCAGAGGTCCTGAGTTCAATTCCCAGCACCCACATGGTGGCTCACAACCATCTGTAATGAGATCTGGCACCCTCTTCTATATACTTAATAAATAAATAAATCTTAAAAAAGAAAAAAGAAAAAAAGAAAGGAGGGTCCGAGCTAAATTGTGTAAAGCTATTACTTAACATCCACCTGACCTAGGTAGTGTCTCCTTGCGGAATTTACCTTAAATCGGAGACTTGTTATTACTGTTAGTCCTTGAAAGTGGTTAAGGGAGATATCTGATTCCAGAGAAATCCTTTCCCGAGGCTGTTCTCCAAATACCTGGAATGTGTATGTCCAGAGAGTGATCAGTCCATATTGTTAGCCCTTCTTAGGGAAAAGTCAATTGGGAAAACTATGAAGGCACACATGATTTTCATAACAGAATACAGATGATATATAACAAGCCAAGTAACACCAAAAGCCCCTTGGAATTTGGCTTCCTCTGGAGGAATTCCCTTATTCCTCCAGGTAGTGACTTTGCCATAGCCAGCTGAGTTCTTATGATATATTCCTGTGGCCCGCAGCAAAAAACAAACAACAAGCCTAGGACAACACCAAGTACAGAAAGGATCCAATAGGTCTCGAGGGTGAACTCCATGATGGATGGGGGAGTGTCAGAATCCAGCTAACTGAACCTGCTTCCAGAGACTCACAGCTCTGCTTAGCATGGCATCACAGAAGGGACAGGAAGAATGTACAAGTCAGAGGAGGGGTAGGGTCTGTAAAAGGCTGTCTTCCAGGCACTGCATGGCCACTGAACTCACAGTATCTGTAATTCAACACGTAGCCAAAATTGGACCTATCCACATCCCGTCATGAAGATGTGAGGACTCATGAGGCCCCACTCCTTCCTGAGTATCTACAGGCCATGAATGGCTTCTGGAGAAGGAAGAGACGTTTGTGGAGGTGTAACTATGGGTAAGGTGAGCATGCTCTGAAAATCCCTCATCCACACTCCTATAAGCAGCTCTAGTGAAACTCATTAGGTCACACCCCACCCCACCCTACTCCACCCCACCCCCAAAAAAAGTCATGAAAAGTAGATGAGGGGCTAGTTGAGAAAAGGAAAGTAATTAGTGGGAGTGGGAAGGGGACAAGAGAGGATAAAGGGAATTAATATGATCAAAGAACATAATACAGAAAAAAATGTTGTAATGACTCCCATTACTACATATATAGTTAATATATGCTAATAAAAACTTTTTAAAAGAACAAAACTTGCCAGCCTCGAAAGATTCAATTGTGACTTTCAAAAGATTTTCTTTTTCAGAATAAAACTGCATTTCTCAAACTGACAATGAAAGTATGCTGGGAAATGCCGCCAGCCAACAGACCATAGAGAGGGAGGTAGACGGAAGGACAGCTGGAGAAAGCACAAAATCGGAGGTTAAAAATAGGCTTGGCTACATCAGAACCACAATGAGTGAATGTGAATTAAGTTTGCCTTTTCAACAGAGATTTCCAGGGGGAATTTAAATAGCAAGCCCACATCCAAATCAGGCACATCGTCCTTGGCTCGGTGAACTAGCGCACGGCCGCTTCCACAGCTCTGGAGGCTGGAAGCCTAGGGCCGACTGCTCTACCCCATTTGGCTGGTGAGCAGCTACCTGCTCCCTGTGTCCCCACACAGCGGAGGAAAGAACTCTTGCCACCTCTCTTCCTATAAGGGCAGTAATCCCACCACAGGGCTGCATACCCACGTCTCCATCATCATCTCCAGAGCGGGTCCCCATTCCCCAAACACTGCAGCTCTAGGTCAGGGCTGGCCCTCTGTGAAGGAATGCTGACCTAGAACTAGAATGTTCAAATCAGGACTGTTCCAGAAAAAAAAAAATCTAGAAATGATTAAAGTAGATTTGAAAGGTGTGGGTTGGGTGGGTTGGCTTGGTGTCCTGGTTAGGTTGCTGTTTGTTTGTTTGTTTGTTTTTGACAACTTGACACAAGCTAAAGTTATCTGGGAAAAGAATTCAGTTTAGAAAATACCTCCATCAATTTCTTTGTAGACAAGGAATCATGTTTGTGATTAGTGATTGATGTGGAAAGGCCCAGCTCACCGTGAGTGATGCCACCCCTGGGTAGGTGATCCTGGGTACTATAAGAAAATAAACTGAGCAGGCCAGGAGCAGCAGCAAGCCAGTAAATATTCCACGATGGCTTCTGTTTAGTTCTTGCCTGCTGGTTCCAGCTTTGAATTCCTGCCCTCGGTGCTGGACTGTGGCCTGGGAGTTTTAAGATGAATTAAACTCTCTCCCACTTAAGTTTGGTCATGGTGTTTTATCACAGCAACAGAAACCCTAACAAAGATATTTGGCTTGATTTGGCTTGTTTTGGTTTGGAACAGGGTCTTACTGGATAGCCCAGGCTGCCATCAAATTCATGATCATCTGCCATAGCCTCCCTGGTGTTGGAATTGTTGGCATGTGCCACTATACCTGGACCACGTGGTAGATTTTGGGTGGTGGCTGGTTGGTTGGTTGGTTAGTTGGTTGGTTGGTCAGTTAGTTTAAGACAAGACCTCATTATGTAACCCTGGCTAGACTGGAACTCACTGGGTAGACCGGCCTGGCCTCAATCCACAGGGATCCTCCTGTCTCTGCCTCCTGAGTACTGGGATTGCAGGTGTGTGCCACCACACTTAGCACAAGATAGATTTTTAACTGATGCTCAGAATAATCAAAATGCCACAATATGGAAACTCAATAAAATATGTATTAAAAAGTAAGTCACTGGGGACTTTGTAAAAATAAAAAATAAACATTTCATGATTATGTACAGACTCAATAAAAGTAGTCAAGCATTGTGGCACACATCTCTAATTCCACTTCAGGAGGCACATGCAGAAAAATGCTGCAAGTCGGGACCAGCCAAGGATATAGTGGGGCCCTGCCTCCCTCCCTCAGAAAATTACAAATTAAAATAAGTAAGTAAATTGTGTAGAAAGAAACCCTAAGAAATGTGGCTGTGGGCTCAGGGTGCTGAGCGAGTGGAGTCGGGAGGGCTGTTCACACAGGCTCAACTCTCGCCTTGGGCGGTGGAAGTGCCTGTTACATCATGAAAAGCAGCATATTAAATGCATAGAGCAGCCTGTCCGCCACAGTCCCAAGAATGACGGTACCTTAGCTATTTGCACCTAAGATCCATCTAAGCAAGGAGTGGTGACAGATATAAGCCCTACAACCCCGGCATGGGGTGGCTGAAGCAGGAGAGCATCCAAGTCAAAGACAGCCAGGGATAAATAGCAAGATCCTGTCTTAAACAATAGCAAAAAAAAAAAAAATCCATTTAAAGAAAAGAAAAAATACGACAAGTTTCCTTCAATCCCCCCCTTTGCCCAAAAAAACAAAAATGAGCCCCCAGTGGTGGTACATACTGTTAATCCCAGCACTCAGGAGACAGAGGCAGGTGGATATCTATGGGTTCAAGGCCAGCCTGGTCTACAGTGAGTCCCAGGATAGCTGAGGCTACCCAGAGAAACCTTGTCTCAAAAAAACAAAAACAAAAAAAGGAATAATGTTAATAATAATGGAATAGAAAAACAGAATTGGAAAGGAATCCACCGAGAAGGGATATTCTAAAAGAGAATGAGACACTCGGCCCCACAAATATTCAGGGAAGGATGATGAATCCAGACAGCAGAGCTTGGCTGGGCGCCACTGATATGACTCTGCCAAGACCAGACAGGGGTGAGAATCTGAGCGTTGAGATGCCCACACCATTGAGAACATTGGTCAAAGTGAGGACTGAAAAGACCAAGTTAGCAGAGCACAGCAGCCTGTGCTTGCAGAAGCTGCATGCTGACCCCAGGATGGCCCTTTTCTTTGCTACTCCTGGTCACAGGGCACCCAAAAAGTAAACCCTTTCCCTGTTCCCCACCTGAGTGTAGTGCACGTCTAAGTTCTGGACAACAGAGATATTATGGTTTGAATATGAAATGTCCTGCAGAGGATCATGTGGAAAGGCATGGTTGGCCACTGATGGACTTTGGGAAGTAGTTGACTCTTGAGGGCTCTGACCTCATTAGATGAAATATTTACAGTTTGACACTGGGAGGTGGAGCCTATTTGAAGGAAGTAGGTCTTTGAAGGGGTCTCCATCCACACACACTGCTGGGCTGCCATGACGTGAGTAGCCTCCTCCACCATACACTCCTGCCTTCCTGACAGGCCCAAAACAATGGAACCAGCTATAGACTAAAACCTCTGACCTATGAGACAAAGCAATCTTTTCTTTTTTGTTTTTGTTTGTTTGTTTGTTTTTCGAGACAGGGTTTCTCTGTGTAGCTTTGTGCCTTTTCTGGAACTCACTTGGTAGACCAGGCTGGCCTTGAACTCACAGAGATCTGCCTGGCTCTGCCTCCCGAGTGCTGGGATTAAAGGCATGCACCACCACCATCCAGCAGCAATCTTTTCTAAGTTAAGCTGTTCTGAGATTTGTCTGTGAAGAAAACCTGCCTGAAGAAAACACAGGAGAGTGAGCATGTGTCTAAAGCCAGCCTCCGAGCACACCCTCCCCCAAAGAAATCCTACCAGGGCCCTTTTCGGCCTCTAGGGCCCTCTCTCTGGCTACAGCCTAAGGCAGCAGCTGGAGTCCTAAAAGCATAACTCATACCAAGGGAAATCAGACAGGAGGGACTTGGGTCCCAGAAGAAGTGTCAGCCTGGACCACCTGCCCAGACTTGCAGCAAGGAGGACTGGCCTTCCCAGGCTGAAGCATACTCTCTCCACGTCCGTTTGTGCTGCCATCACACATGCACCAGGCTGGGAAATGTATCAACACCTCTCACGTTTCCAAAAGCTGGAGGTGCAAGGCCAAGGTGACAGCAAGTTGTGTGTGGTGAGAGCTGATCTCGCTGCCAAGACGACGCCTGCAGCACCCTCCCACGGTCACCGGTCATCCAAGGAGAACAATGGTGAACTCCCCCTCTTGAAGCCTTTTCTAAGGGGAGAACCTTCAACTAGGTTGCTTTGGGTTTAAGGGTCAACACAGACTGTCAAGTTGAAGAGCTGCCTGAGGTTTCTATCGCAGTGGGGAGTTACTTACTCCTTGGCTGTGCTAACCATGCCAGGCCCAGCTCAAGTAAGCACAGAGTCCACTCAGATCAACTCTGACACCAGGGGGATCTCAAGAAAACTGGAGTCTTACCACACGGAGGAGGTGGCTTCTGGGCCCTTGTGCTGGCTAGTTTGATGTCAACTGGACACAAGCTAAAAACCACCTGAGAGGAGGAAACCTCAACTGAGAAAACACCCCCATAAGATCGGGCTGTAGACAAGCCTTTAGGGCATTTTCTTAGTGATGGATGGAGGAGGGACCAGCCCAAGGTGGGTGGTGCCATCCCTGGGCTGGTGGTCCTGGGTTCTATAAGATGGCAGGCTGAGCAAGCCATGAAGAACGAGCCAGTAAGCAGCACCCTTCCATGGTGTAGCATCAGCTCCTGCCTCCAGGTTCCTGCCCTGTTTGAGTTCCTGTCCTGAGTTCCTTCCGTGATAAACAGTGATGAGGAAGCCTAATAAACCCTTTCCTCCCCAAGTTGTTCCGGTCATGGTGTTTATTCAAGGCAATAGCAACCCACTAAGACAGCCCTGTAGGCCAGTCCTGACCAGGCCTCCTGGGGGTCCTAGTCTCTACCTCCTGCACTCTGCCCTGTGTCCTCTCCAATGATCCCATTCTCTTTCTTCACCCACCCAAAGCCTGTGCATCTTGATGGGTCAAGAAACAGGTACAGCCCTGCCACCAGAGAATTCCCACGTACCTACAGTTTTGGCACACACCTTCCCCAGTGAGATCGAGCCACAGAGGTGATAGCCCTCCTTGGCCGCCTCTGGTTAAGGAGTCCTTTGCATTTATTTCCCTTCTCGTTTTCACAAGTGAAGTTACTCATATCTTATCATGAGGGCAGTCCTCCTCCTCACTTTATCCTGGGCTATTAGTAAAGGAGTTCCTAGAAGGCAGGGCAAACCATCTAAATTAGGAAAGAGTAGGAAGCTTTTCTGAGGGCCATTGGTTGGTGTCTCTCATAGTTTCTTTGCTCAGAGGAATCTGATCACAGGAAATTTCACCTGTTATTAAGACAAGTGGGCTTGATTTTAATGAATGCGGGTTTTACTTTGAGACCACTGTTCTACAGCAAGTGTGAGGGTGCTTGAGAGTGGGAGATGGTCTAGACTTTCCTCTGTGGTGGGATCAGACTGGCAAGGAGAGTCTGGCCCTCCACCATCACTCCAAATGTATTAAAATAAGCAAAGGTGGATGGGCATTCTTAGCATCCCTCCCTCCTCAGAGGCTACAGCTTGGGACCCAAGGCCTGAACTAGCTCCTAAGACGGCCTCTATACCTCTTCCTGTGGTGCTCCCATGCTTGGTCATGTCTGGGATTTGACTTTGAGGGCCTGCCACAGTGTCATGGTAGCAGAGAAAACACTGATTCCTGGGCCCAAGATCAGCACCCCAAGCTCAACGGGCAGCACATCATAGCCTGAGGGTATTTCTCCCTCTTCGCCTGGCCCAAGGGAGACAGCGAGGACCCAGCAGGCGCTGCTCAACCCAGCTCACCAGAGTGAGCCAGACTCCTCGGACGGACGACACTGAGGTCTTGGAGGTTTGCCCTGGCCTTGGCACACAACACAGCCCTCACTGCTGCTTTCACCCCTTACCAAAGCCTGACTAGAGAAAGGTAGACCCGAGAGCCATATTGCATACAACCTGCACCAGAAAAGGGCTAAGATAGTTATTCTATGGCTTTGCCAAATGGAGAAAACACCAGCCCTACCTTTTTTTTAACGGTGCTGAAGATGTAGTTCAGTTGGCAGAGTGCTTGCCTATCATGCATAAAGCCTGAGTTTCATACAGCACTGCTTTTAAAAAAGGGTGGTGGGCACAGGGTTCATGCCTATAATCCCAGCTCTGGGAAGGTAGGGGCAGGAGGATGGGGAGTTCAAGGCCATCATCCTCAGCTTCATAGTGAATTCAAGGCTAGCCTGGGATACATGAGACCCTATCTCAATAAATAAACAAGCAAACTGCAAGTCAGGAAGGTGGCACCTATATTCTCAGCTGCTCAGCAGGCAGAGGCAGGAACGTCACTGGAGCCCAGGAGTCTGCGCCACAGTGTAAGACCCTCATCTCAAAAACTATTATTGGGGAAAGCTAAGAGTTCGGTGTACTTGTTACTCTTGCAGAGGATTGAAGTTCAGTTCCCAGCATCTGAGCTGTGGGAACAAGTCTTGAGTACCATGAGGCTTGGCTCCAGGTCTGCAGAACTGCCTAGACTCGGGTTAACATCTCAGATCTCAGTAAAGCCACTGTCTCCGGGGACAGTACAAGTTGAGCACACAGGGACATGGGCATAGGTGATTATTGTATCCAGATAGGGGCTTCTCTGACCCTCAAGTGAGTCCTGCCACATAAGTTGGAAACATCATGTGACCTTGCCTAGCAGGAAGTAAACAAGGTGAACATGCTCTTGATGACATCGGAGATGGGTCTGCCCCTTGGAGGACAGACCCAGACCCAGGACATAACCTTGACACCCATTTCTCTTCCTCCACTCCCCACAAATAGTCTGAAGAGCGGGATGCCCCTGCTGTCTTTTCATCCTGACTCTTGCCCAAGCACTCAGGCACTTCCAGCAACACCCTCCTCTCCATGCCCTCCAGTGCCAAGCTCCCCCTCCTCTGGCCTCCTTGGGCCTCCCTCTCTGATCAGTTCTGTCTAAAGTACTCTGGAGGTTTACCCTTTGACCAGTGATTTCTTATACTTTGTACAAGCTCAGAATCCCCTTCTAAAACAGGCACAAAATCCACTTCAGGATCCTCACAGTGAGCATACCTTGAGACTCCATTCCTCCAAAACCTACCTGAGGGCTAGAACTTAGGAAGAATCCTCCATTCCAATTTACTTCCCAGGGAGTGGGCCCCCAAGTCTGTTCACTGCCCACCTCCCTGCCCTTTC
Source organism: Onychomys torridus (assembly GCF_903995425.1). NCBI lineage: Eukaryota > Metazoa > Chordata > Mammalia > Rodentia > Cricetidae > Onychomys > Onychomys torridus. The sequence goes on along the minus strand of NC_050456.1, from coordinate 80,586,417 downwards.
AATTATCGACTTCCTTACCCAACACTTCACCTGAGATATTCAGTGGGGATCCCCACAACTACAACTATCCCCCACACACACCTCACACAGTACCTTTCCTAACACTAATCACATATGCCACCACTTACGGCCCTGGGATACTTGCTGTTAGAGGGCCCAAGCCCAAACTTTTTTCCATGTCCTAAGGACCAGCTCTGCCCAATGCCTCTTCTAGATGCCCATCATACCCAGTCCTCTTGAGGCTCTTGGGTCAAGGTCAGCAGCCTAGCACCAGGATTTATTAACCAAGAATGAATTAATGAGCACAAGGGGACCCTAGCTCCCTTCTCCACTACATCTGGCCAAACAAGCCACCTCAAGACGTTAAGGAAGAGATAACCAGATGCAAATAGGTACATCTGGCCCTTTAGCAAATGGAAACACAGACAAGAGACTGGACAAATAGGATGGCCCTGGCTTCACCAAGAGCAGGACACGGGCAACAGCCCAGACACTCAGCATTACAGCTCACCTCTTGGGCCTCCGCTATTGTGGTCTCCATCCAAGAGCACACAGAGCCAAGGACAGCCAGAGTCTGCCCACTAACTGAGAAGCTCCTGCAGCCGGCCAGCCGCATGTGTACTTTACAGGATCACCGTCCTATACCATAGGCCTCTCTAAGCTAGTTGCTGGGTTGCAGTGTCTTGGGAGTGTGGCTCTCAGACCCAAAGCCTTCAGGGTGCTCATCAGGCACTGCAGGAGATGCAGTCAGAGGTGGAGACAAGGTCCAGTATGGAAGGCAAAAAGCGAGGCACTGGCCATACTCCACCAGGTGAGGGCATAGCCAGGGGTCATCTCTGTGACCCTGAAGAGAATGGTCTCCAAGGACAGCTGCTTGCAAAACAAGTGACTCAAAATCCAGTCTCAGAGAAGCAGCTCTCTGGGTAGGGAAGGGACATCCAGAAGGTGGGTGGGTACAGGTGGGCACAGTCAGTGCATCCAGAGGTGGGCTCAGGGATGGAGCTACTCTACTGTGCACAGCTGGATCCACACCCCTCTACAACAAGTCAGACTGGACAGCAGAGCTCCTGCTCTGGATCACAAGGATGTGGATCCTTGCTTTAGGGAGGTGACTGTGAGGATCAGGCAATGCAGCAAACACAGGCCTGGCAGGCCATGGGTCTATATGGCACTGCAGGTGCCAGGCCAGGAAGATATGTAACCATCACCCCTCACAGGTAAGGGCCCTCAAACAGCCTCATAAAGGCCCCTCCCCAGATGCCACAAAGAGACCCTCCTCAGCCTGGTGAATTTAAGCACCACAGATTTGGGGTGGAGGTCTGGGAGAGAGCGCCTGCAGACAGACATCAAGGCCTGTGCACTGGGCCAGGGCACTGCGGGACTGGCCAGTGTCTGGGGCAGGGCCAGGCTGGGGTGACATGAGGCCAGACCGCTCTTCTGGCTGAGGCTGCATGCAGCTTCAACTTGGGAACAAAGCTGGCACCTGATCTCATTGATACTGGCAGTCATGAGCCCAAGTCACCACAGGCAGAGGGAGTCTGTACAGGAAGGGGATGGAAGTATAGGACACTTCTGAACCTGAGCTGGGAAGGGCAGAGACATGAGGCCTGGACAACTGTGGAGACTGGGGGTCAGAATACCTCAGTAAGAGCAGAGTCTGTAGGGATAGACGCACTGAAGAGGAAGAAGAGTGAGTGTCTCTGACACAGGGCCACAATGGACCTCATCCAGGAACTTCTGAGAACCACCTGAAGAAGAGACCCCAGAAATACCTTTTGTTCCAGAAGTTCCTGGCTGCCCAACGGTAGCCAGCACTCATCAGTCCTTGCCACTCTGCCCAGCTCTTAGGCAGGGGACTTGTGAAACAGGAAGAACAGCCAGGCTTTGGGTACAAAACTGTAAACACAAGTCTTTAAAATGACAGAGGCCTCCTTGGCCCCAAACTCTGAGCCAGGGGCCCCTACCATAGGTCCAGATCTCCTGGAACACTGCCCTCCCTTCCCACCCTGGCAGCCCAGCAGCAGGCAGGGGTTGAGGCATCTCCACTCAGGACCAGGCCTCACCAAACTGCCCTGTGCATCAAGGTGAGCTAGTGGAGTGGAAGTTGAGGGTCCGTGGTCCAAGAGATTCCTGAGATGAAGAAGCAGACGCGGCCCCGGCACCCCAGGTACTGCACAGTTATTCACAGCCCCTGTCCCTAATGGGAGCCTGCCCCATCCCATCCCATGCAAACCGCGCGCTACTCCAGCGTCTGTGCGGCCCGCGGGGGCCCTGTCACGTGTCCAACGCATCACGAGTGGGTGAGGGCCCGTGGGGGCGCACTGGCGGACCATGCAGCGGCGGAGGTGGTGGCACCGAGTTGCGCTGGGAAGGAGGGGGTTGCAGCTCAAGCGCAAGTGCGGGCGGAGGAAAGTCGCGAACCTGGCGCCGGTACTCGAGGAACGTGCAGGCCTTGGTGGCCAGTGCCACCACATTCTTGCCCACGAAGATGGCTGAGACTCGGCTATCGCGAAAGAGTGCCATGTTGGCGGCACGGGCCAGCACAGCCACCACGTTGACAGTGGCGAGACTGAGCACCGGGTACAGCATCATCTTCTGCGGTGCGATGTGCTCCCCTTGCATGCTGACCTCGCTGAGTGCCACGCAGGGCAGCACCAGCAGCAGCATGTAGCAATAGAAAAAGGTGAGGCCCTCGGCCCACAGAGGCAGCCCGGTGCGCGGTGGCTCCCAGAGGTTGGCCTGCATGTCCAGCAGATCCAGCAGATCTAAAGCCACCCAGAAGAGGCGGCCGCGAAGGTCCTCGCGCTTTCTGAAGGTGCGCACATACTCCATGCGGTCTAGTGCCACAAGCAACAAGAACAGGCCTGGCACGCACACGGACAGCAGCAGTGTCAGCGCCTTGCGAGCCACCGGGTCGGCCGCTCCACGCCGCGCCGCCTTGTAGTTCTGAAAGATGAAATAGAGCTTGATCTCCAGCACGAAGATATAGAGGAACCAGAGGATCATAGCGTAGCCACGCTTGGCCGTGCGCACCTCGGCACCCACCCACACGGCCACGTAGCGCAGCACCAACAGGAAGCACACATCGCCTACCAACACAATTATGCACACGCCGATCTTGCGCGGGCCCTGATTCTGCTCCACCAGGTATGCGTCCATGACGGCCATACTGCCCATGATCACCAGTGTGGTCAGGCACACGTGGCGCCGGTCCGGAGGCGGCAGCACCATGGTCAGCGGCCCGGGCTCGGCCCTGGCGCGCGCAGTCCCCAGGTAAAGCGGGACCAAGTCCTGCTGTGTCCCAGAGAGCAGCGTCCGCGACGCTCAGCCCTCCGGCATGGCGCAGCGCAGCCGGGCGCGGGGTTTGTCCAGCTGCCCGGAGCGCGCTGCCTCTCCCGGCCGGCGAGCTCGGAACCTGGGAAAGACCAGATACAAGTGAGATTGTGCTGCAGAGTGTCACCGAGGTTGGGGTTGGTAGGGCACACGGCAGCCTTCCCAGGTCTGGCTGTTTCCTGCGCGTGGTGTTGTCCCTACACCCGGTGCAGGAGGCCTCCTTGGACGCACGCACGCGCCGCCGCTAGTACCCGAGACCTGGAGCCCGGGAACGGGGCCTCCAGAGGGCGCTGAAGCCCCACCTGAGGGACCGATCTCATTCCCGCCACCGCCAGGAAGGAAATGGAACGGAAGTGGTTCCCCCCTCCCTCCCCCATCCCCACCGCCACTGGCATTCTAAAAGCCCTGATGATTTGTCGCGGCTGGACCCACACCTCCGTCTCTCCTGGCTCTGACAGGAGCTTTAGGCCGCTTCTTTGGAGGTTCTGGGCATCCTTCCCTGGTGCTGCGCTGTGCTAAGCGCACAAGAACTGGAGACCCAGGTCCCACCCTGGAGACAAGGCACTGAGCAAGTTTTTCGATCCTAGATGGACAGTCATTCAAATCCTGAGAAATCCGTCCAGCAAGCCCCTCGCACTTTCCTACGACTTGCACCGACACCCCCTTTCCTCTCCCAGCAACTCAACCTCCCCCTTCCTGAGGCTGTTTAGGACAAAGCAGACCATTCTCTTCCCTGACCCACCACAGCTAGCTATGGCTCTGGAGAAGTGCTCTCCTCCTAAGCACACACCTCCTGCAGGCTCCCTTTTCCTGAACCAGCACACTTGCACTTCCTCTGACCGGTGGCTTCTGCTGCCTGCTTCCCTCCACCTTCAGGGCTAACCTCAGGAAAGCTGTCGCCAAACTGTCTCTTCCTCAGTCCCCAGCACTGGCTGTCATGTCTGTGGTGCCCAGGTTGTGGGTACTCAGATCTGGGCCTGTTCACCCACCCAGCCTAAAGTCCCTTCCAAGCAGGGCTCTCCTCTCCCCTAACACCTGGCATAAGGAGGGCTCTGTTCATTGTCCTGTCTAGACAAAGACATAAAATTTATTGTCACCCGTGACTGTGATGCATTCAACTTCCTCCTGGTGACAGCACAGTCACCCTCAAACTCCATGGTCCCTTCCTCCTCTCAGCATTTGCCCCTCTATTTACTTTTGGGTTCTCACAGCTACACCACAGCTTTAATAATGTGTTGAGGAAGGCGTCTACCCACACCAGGGCTCCAAGGATCCACACACGCCTGCTTCTCAGGTACACACTCCATTTTCATGCCCACTGGGAAGTACTCCTCTCCCAGGAAGCACAGGCTGGGCCCACTCCTGACCCACCTGCCACTCCATTGGCTACAGCCAAACACTGAGAATCTCCTTCCTCTTAGCAACTGTCCAGGCTAAATAGGCTCTGATGGCTAATCCTTCCTCCCATCATCTGCACGCCATCACTCCTTTGCTCAGTCACTGTCAAATGCCAAACGCCACGAGCAAACGGCTTTGAACTAGTAATGGACAGACTCCAACCCCTAGGAGTGCCCCGGCCTCCGGAAAGCCAGAGCCCAAGCCTGGTGTCCCCTCCCCCACATTCTGTCCTAGCCATGTTCTCGGGGACCAAGCCCAGGTCCACCTACCCGGGGTTTCTCATGCCAGGCCCAGTTGTCCATCCCTACCAAGCCTGCCCACTGCTCAAACATCACACACAGATTCGGAGCCTCCAAGCTCTCAAATGCCTGCCTCTCCCTCAGCTTTGCAAGGACCCCCTACTCGCTTGATACCTCCAAAAGAGAGGCTGAGGCAAACAAGGGTCCTCCCTCCTCGACCCCGGACAGGAGGGTCTAACAGCTCCCAGCAGGTTGTGTCTCAGTTTGTCTTTTCCCCACTAAAGGTTTCCCCAGTGGTGGCTGGGCCTGGTTCCGCCGCCATGCAGCTGCCCCTGCCCATCCCACGGCCTGCAGCCTGGGGGCGGGAATAGTATAGGCCCAGCTAGGTGCCGCTGCAGCCGCCGCCTACCGCCCAGCTCCACCGACCCGCTCAGCCCAGCAGCCCGCCTCCTGCTGCCCCGCCGTTCGCATCCCGCGCCTACCGGGCCGGCCAGATGCAGCGCGCCGGCCGGCCCCGCCGAGCCTCAGCGCGGGGGCCCAAGGCGCTCGGTGCTGCGCTCCGCCCCTCCGCTGCAGGCACCGCCTCCGGCCGAGGCCCCGCCCTGCGCCCCCCGGATGCTCAGACCCTAGCCAAGAGAGGACCCGGGTCCTAGGGCCGTTGCGTAGTACGGGTTGCCATGACGACAGTTCTGCGCAGCTCCTGCGCCCATGACAGGGGACACTGGGTGCCAGACAACCTGGCATCCACTCCAGACCCCGTGGTCTGTCCACTTGGCCTCAACACACAGCAAAAAAAAATCGTCAGGCAGGTCTCATTAGTCCTCACACCCTGAAATTCCTCTGAAGCCCTCCAGTCTCAGACCCAGACGGCCACTAAAGTGACTCTGCTCACCTACAACAGGCGGACTGCTGGAACCGGACCGAGGAGGTGGCCCGACGTAGGGGCGGGGCTGATTGCCCCCCTAGTGGCAGTGATACCTCCTGGCCAGACCTCCCCGGTGGTCCACAAGGACACACACGTCAGGGCCTAGACCTTAGCTCTCTAGTTGTATACCCTAAAGAAACCCGACTGTGAGGTTCTGGGTAGAAGGGCCATCTGGGAGGACATCAAAGGGGGCTAACGAGGCTCCGGGCTGGACCTCCCTCCAGGTCCTGTTCTCACAGAGCACCCCACTCCTAACATGCCGTGCTGGTAGCAGGCTCCCGTCACTGGAGGAGGACAACAGGGAGGCTTACTGGTCACCCCCGCCCCCAGCTGCAGTGTCCTTCTGGCAAGCACTGAGGACAAGGGGGCTGAAGGGACTAGAAAGGCTGGGTCTCCTCGGCGCATTTCGGCACCCTGCACAAGACATTGGGCACACTGGCGGCCAGTTCTGAACAGGTGGTGGATCTGTTCTGGTGACTAATCTGTGGCCCTCCCTTGGCCCTGGGAAGCTAGACTAGCAGGCCATAGTGGGCCACCCTGGCGGGGAGGTTCTAAGATGCCCATCAGTACAGAAAAGTAGGCAAGAGCGGGTAATAAGTAGTCGATGCCAACCAACCCACTCTCTCCTCCTAAGGACTGCAACAGGACCCCAAAGCTCTCCTTTGCCCAGGAAGAGGCCCTACATCTAGCAATGAACAGTTCATATCTCATCAGCCTCAGGGATCAGAGGGCTGGACATCAAGGCCAGGCCAGACCCAGCCAGGCCAGACCCAGCCAGGCCAGACCCAGCCTGGCCGTTCTACTGAGTGAGAACCTCACAGTCGGGTTTCTCTAGGGTATACAACTAGAGAGCTAAGGTCTTGGCCCTGATGTGTGTGTCCTTGTGGGGAGGTCTGGCCAGGAGGTATCACTGCCACCAGGGGGGCAATCAGCCCCGCCCCTACGTCGGGCCACCTCCTCGGTCCGGTTCCAGCGGTCCGCCTGTTGTAGGTGAGCAGAGTCACTTTAGTGGCCGTCCGGGTCTGAGATTGGAGGGCTACAGAGCCCTGGTCCTGGAAGCAAGACCCCCTGGAAGACTCAAGCAAGGCTGAGTGAGAAGGTGGGTTCTGGGAGGAGAGGGATGGGCAGCCCATGCCAGTCCTATCTGGTCTGTTTCTTCCTCCTTCCCTCTCCTACTTCCTCTTAGCCATGGTTAACTCAACCCTCACCTAAGACCTTGCAAGCTTGCATCAGAGCTCTGCACCACATGTCAGCATCCTGGGACCTATGGCCAGATGATCACATGTGGCTGTGCTCACGGTGGGGACCACAAAAAGAGACATCAACCTGGACCACATGGGTGGCCCAGAGTCTTTACCAAGGTCCTTAAGAGAGAAAGGCTAGAGGGTCAGCTCAGAGGGCTGTGAAGAGGCTGCATTAGCAGCTCTGAAGGAAGAAGAAGAGGCCAGAAAGCCAGGGGCATGGACTTCTCTAGAAGGTGGTTACATCAGCGCATGGCCTCAGAGAGAAGCAGCCTTGACTCTGAGGCTTGGGCCTATACCACACACAAGTAAACTGTGTTACTTCAAGCGGTTTGTTACAGCCACAGTGAGGAACCAATGCAACTTCTGACCCGAAGCAACTCCACACAAGTAAATCCAGAAAGCTTTCAGGTATTGACCATAAGAGGCAGTGAAAGTCAGCACTGTGGCCACACCTTTTGTCCCAGCTACTCAGGACTGGAGCAGGAAGACAGCGAGAGCTCAGGGCTCAAGGCCAGTATCTTATAGCATGACAAAAATTAACTCGAAATGTACATGGGCCCTAATGTAAATGCAGTTAGGAAACTTTCAGAAGAAAAAAAAATCAAAAGCAAAGCCTTATAACCTGGGGCAAAAATAGATTCTTAGATATGACAGAAAAGCACCATTCATAAAAGGCAAATTGGGATTTGGGGCAGAATTGGGGGCAGAGAGGTGGCCTAGCCCAGGCAAGACCCTAGGTTCATCTTCCAATACACACAAAAAGGCAGATTAGATAAACTGATAAATGAATGTCATAAAAACTACAACCTTCCGTTTGAACTAGAAGTGTGTGTGGCTAAGTGAGGACGTCTTTAGCATTATTGGGGTCCCCTGTCAACCACCAAAGCCAAAAGAGGGAGGAAACATTGTTCTCCAAAAGTTACTATTAATAGAATTAAAAAAATCAGTGGGGCAGGGGTCAGGCACACCTTTAATCCCAGCACTCAGGAGGCAGAGGCAGGCAGATCTCTGTGAGTTCAAGGCCAGCCTGGTCTACAGAGTGAGTTTCAGGACAGGCAAGGCTACACAGACAGATGAAGAAAAAAAAAAAGAGGGAGAATTAAGAAGTCCAGATCGGTGGAGCATGCCTATAATCTCAGCACTAGGGAGAGAGAGATCTAGAAAGTTTCAGTTCAAGGCCAGGCTGAGATCCATCCTTAGGAAAGAGAACAGAGAGACATTGAAAGTATTTGTAAACACTTTCTTCTATGAGAAAAAGGAATCCTCATGATCACTTGACTTACAACTTTTTCAGCTTTATGATGTGGGAAAGTGATACTTGTTCATAGGAACCATACTTCAGATGCCTATAACGCTGCCCCATGCTGGGCAGCTTGGAACTGCAGCAGCTACTGGCCTCCGGGTCAGTATGGAGTCTCCAGGGCTGCTGGCTGTGGTACCAGTAGGTCAGCACACATAATTTGCAGCTTGTGATGCATCTATCGTGCATTTAGATTGTATCTCATTGAAAACAGAGGATCGTCTGTATTTGGAGGGTTTGTTTTGTTTTATTATTCAAGACAGGTTTCTCTCTGTATAGCCCGGGCTGTCCTGGAACTTTCTCTGTAGCCCAGGCTGGCCTCGAACTCACAGAGATCTGCCTGCCTTTGTCTCCCGGGTGCAGGAATTAATAAGTCTCAGCAGTAAGGAGCCAGGCACAGGGCTGCACACCTTTAATACAGGCACTTGGGAGGCAGAGCCAAGTGAATTTCTGTGAGTTTGACACCAGCCTGGTTGATAGTGAGTTCCATGCCAGCCAAGGCTACATAGTGAGACCCCATCTAAACACAAAAACAAGCAGACAGGAAGAAGACAAACAACCCAACCTGAAAAATGGGCAGGAACTATGGGTGTGGCTTGGCAGCACCTGGCCAGCACAAGGAGCCCCTGGATTCAATCCAGCACCCTCTCTCTACCCCTGCCACCAAAGCTCACAGATCTAAACAGACATTTCACAAGAAGGACATATGAATGGCATATTCTGAAAAGAGGTTCACTGCTAGGGAAATGAACATCGGAACTGTGGAAAATGTACAAGAAATGTGGTGAAAAAAATTTTTTTAAATGTGATATTTTATATGTGCTTTAATAAAGTTTGCCTGGAGATCAGAGGAAATGGCAATCCATTTTAAGTAAACAAAGAAGTCAGGCAGCAGTAGCACACACCCTTAATCCTATCACTTGGCAGGCAGGGTCTCTGTGTGTTCAAGGCAATGCTGGGAACAGAGCCAAGCATGGTGACACATGCCTTTAAACCCAGTACCAACCATAGAGAACTGGAGGGCTGTACAGACAGACAGAAAGTGACAGAGCTGTGTAGGAAGAGGAAGTGAGGTAGCTGGGCTAAGAGAGCCAATGAGAGGGCAGAACAGCAAGGCAATAAAGGTCTGTAGACAGGAAGTAGCTCGCATTTGAAAGCTGCAGAGTGGGTGAGGTGAGGTTGGCTGTGGCTTTCCCTATTTCCTTGATCTAAGGCTTTCACCCCTATATTTGGCTCCCCTATTTAATAAGACCATTTAGAAATTCGTCTACACAGAAATGCACTGTCTCTTCTACCTGAGGGTTAAGTAAGACAAAACTTCATTTTTAAAAATAGTGAAGATGTGGGTGGGGAAGGGATTGGGAGCAGAGGAGGGAAAACCTCATTTGGGAAGTAATATATGAGAAAAGAGTAACTTCTTAAGTTTCATTTAATATTTAATTTAAAATAGTAAAGAATAGTGGGGTGTGGTGGTTCACGCCTTTAGTCCCAGCACTCAGGAGGCAGAGGCAGGTGGATCTAGCCAGCCTGCTCTACAGAGTGAGTTCCAGGACAGCCAGAGCTCCATAATAGAGAGACCCTGTCTCAAAAAAGAAAAAAAAAATGTAAAAATGCTGCTTGGCAGAAATTAAAATTCCTCCAGGGTCAGAACTTCTTGAAATCAAAATATATGCTCAAAATTGCATTATACTTATCAGCTGAGTGACTTTGAATTAGCCAGTCCTGTAGAAACAAGGCTGAGCTCTAACCCCTTTTCATTAAGAACAAAACCCACCTGGTGGTGTGGTAGTGCACGCCTTTAATCCCAGCACTCAGGAGGCAGAGGCAGAGGCAGGCAGATCTCTGTGAGTTCCAGGCCAACCTGGTCTACAGAGTGAGTTCCAGGATAGCCAGGACTGTTTCACAGAGAAACCCTGTCTCAAGAAAAAAAGTATAAAGAAAATTTGACAATAAGGGCACAGACAAAGTAGTCTCCTATAAACTGCTAAAAGAAAGTGCAAGTTCCCATCATGTCAAAGAGGACTTCTGAGAATGATGGCCAGGAAGATGTGTCCTACACCCTCATGTAGCCAGAAACAGACACAAATAGAATCTGGAAGTGTAAAGTATCAGGGGCTGAAGGAGGCACACATGTCAGAGTTGTACAGCTGCCTGCGGCCAGTGGGACTAGCGATTCCGTCGATC